>NC_090355.1:21773232-22073232 GCF_035084215.1 Heptranchias perlo | reverse complement strand
CTGGAGTATTGTGTTCAATTCTGGGCACCACACTTTAGGAAGGATGTCAAGGCCTTAGAGAAGGTGCAGAAGAGATTTACTAGAATGGTGCCAGAGGTGAGGGACTTGAGTTATGTGGAGAGATTAAGAAGCTGGGGTTGTTCTCCTTAAAACAGAGAAGGTTAAGGGGAGATTTGATAGAGATGTTCAAAATCATGAACGGTTTTGATAGAGTAAATAAGGAGAAACTGTTTCCAGTAGCAGAAAGGTCAGTAACCAGAGGACAAAGATTTAAGGTGATCAGCAAAAGAGCCAGAGGCGACACGGGGAAACTTTTTTTTAAAAACGCAGCGAGTTTTAATGATCTGGAATGCACTGCCTGAAAGGGCGGTGGAAGCAGATTCAATAGTAACTTTCAAAAGGGAATTGGATAACTGCTCGAAGGGAAAAAATTTACAGGGCTATGTGGACAAAGCGGGGGAGTGGGACTAATTGGATAGCTCTTCCAAAGAGCTGGCACAGGCACGATGGGCCGTATGGCCTCCTCCTGCGCTGTACCTACTATGATACTGTGATAAAGGTTTAAATGTTATTTACTACAATTTCTTTTTATCTTTTGATATTTATCTTGCGATTGAATTTGGTTTGTTTCTGATTGGCTTAGCTCAGTACGACACTGGGCAGTGCATTTCACACTGAGTCATTGGAGGAACCTGAATCAACAAGGAACAAGCTGGCCCCAAATCGAGTCCATTCATTTCTCCCAGTGGGAGTGTGGGAAGCCTTCACAGCGCAGTGACTGAGATCAGAAACTGAAACACAGGGAAGTTTGCAAATGAGAAGCTGCCTCCCACCACCTTGTGGTGCAAGAAACCAACCCACTAACTCACTACCAATTAGACTATTAGTTTCCTCTTCTTTCCACCCCCCCCCACCCCAATTTCCTTCCCTGTTCTCTGCTCCATTCAGAAAAGTGCGAACAAACCTCTGAGGGGGGGTTACACACAGCAGAACCTGATGCTGTCCTTACTGAATTACTTGATGGTTTGACTTATAGGGAGAGGTTAGATAGACTGGGACTTTTTTCCCTGGAGAGTAGGAGGTTAAGGGGTGATCTTATAGAAGTCTATAAAATAATGAGGGGCATAGATAAGGTAGATAGTCAAAATCTTTTCCCAAAGGTAGGGGAGTCTATAACGAGGGGACATAGATTTAAGGTGAGAGGGGAGAGATACAAAAGGGTCCAGAGGGGCAATTTTTTCACTCAAAGGGTGGTGAGTGTCTGGAACGAGCTGCCAGAGGCAGTAGTAGAGGCGGGTACAATTTTGTCTTTTAAAAAGCATTTGGACAGTTACATGGGTAAGATGGGTATAGAGGGATATGGGCCAAGTGCAGGCAATTGGGACTAGCTTAATGGTATAAACTGGGCGACATGGACATGTTGGGCCGAAGGGCCTGTTTCCATGTTGTAACTTCTATGATTCTATGAATATCCACGCACGCACTTTCCTGAAGGGGTCACTGGGCGGCAATCAGGAGCAAGACTGTCTGCCTGATTCTTCCTGCCCAGGGTGCTGATGCCAATTGCAGTGCCCTTCAAGTGCATTGGCATATAAAAAAAAATATTCATTCTTGGGATGTGGCCATCGTTAGCAAGACCAGCATTTATTCCGCATTCCTAGTTGCCCTCAGAGGGTAGGCCTCTTTTTTGAATCTCTGTGTAGTTGTTTGATACAACTGAGTGGCTTGCTAGGCCACTTCAGAGGGCAGTCAGGAGTCAACCACTTTGGTATGGGACTGGAGTCACTTATAGGCCAGACCAGGTAAGGACGGCAGATTTCCTTCCCTGAAGGACTTTAGTTGGTTGGTTGAACCAGTTGGGTATTTGCGACAATCCGACAGCTTAATGGTCACTTTTAGTGATACCAGCTTATGTTTACCAGAACTTTTAAACTGAATTCAAATTCTCAAACTGTCATGGTCCAGTAACAACTAACTCAGACCGACCTGATCTGTAAGTTTGGTACTACACTCGATACTTATCCAGTAAGCCACCAAGGTTGCTCAAATTTGGTTTTTGAAAGAAATATTTACTCCCCTATTAAGAAAGGTGGTACTGTTGGGTGAAGAATAGTTTGTACCTTTTAAGTACTGACTTTCAAGTGTGAGCAGCTGGTTTCACTTTACCCGACCATTCCTGATATTATAAATTATAAATAATTGTGGCTGCAGCTGAGTAAATTCTGATGTTTATTTAAATGTCGCATTGCCATTTACCTCTGTGTTAATCCCTTAAAGATCTTGCTGCCGGTGTCAAGTTCCTTCTGTTCGTAATAGTGATCTAATATTCCACAGATCAACAGTCTGGAGCACTGATGAATGGCTCATTATTATGAACAGGGTGAACGTCACCCAATCAGTGGGACCTTTAAGCAATTATCACAGAGGCAAAACAGTATTGTGATGTTTGAATAAACCCAGGAATTTACTCAGACCTTAATCATATTTTTTTTAAGTATCAGCAACATCAGTGCCCTCTGTTGGCTGTCTATCATTTATAAATTGAGAAAAAGCAAATGGCACAATTTTCTTTAAAAAAAAAATTGCTAATCATTTAAGCCATAATATCATAAAATATTGAGCATGATTGGTCTAAATTTCAACAGTAAGTGTATCAGTAAGCCACCACTCATTACAGAAAACGCGTGTGGAGCTGTCCAGAGTTGACCCATAGAAATGAGCTGGGCTGTGCTTAGACAGTGCAGCTGACTAGAATCTCCTGTTCGTCTTGCTCCCGGCCAACAGGCTACGGAAAGAGTCTGCTGTACAAAGTCTGCTTAAATGTGTCTCAGTTCTAATGAAGGGTCCCCACCTGAAACGTTAAGCTGTCTCTTCTTTTTACAGTTGTCAGCTTCACTTAGTGGTAGCAGACTGAATCAGAAAGTTGGGGGGGGGGGGTTCCAGCCCCACTCAGAGACTTGAGCACATAATCCAGACTGATGATGTAACATCGCCCGTCTCCGCCCTTGCCTCAGTTCATCTGCTGCTGAAACCCTCATCCATGCCTTTGTTACCTCTAGACTTGACTATTCCAATGCTCTCCTGGCCGACCTTACATCTTCCGTCCTCCATAAACTTGAGCTCATTCCAAACTCTGCTGCCCGTATCCTAACTCGCACCAAGTCCCGTTCACCTATCACCCCTGTGCTTGCTGACCGACATTGGCTCCCAGTCCGATAACGCCTTGATTATAAAATTCTCATCCTTGTTTTCAAATCCATCCATGGTCTTGCTTCTCCCTCTCTCTGCAACCTCTTCCAGCCCTACAACCCTCCAACACCCCTGCGCTCCTCCAATTCTGGCCTCTTGCGCATCCCTGATTTTAATCGCTCCACCATTGACGGCCCTGCCGTCAGCTGCTCAAGCCCCAAGCTCTGGAATTCCTTCCCTAAACCCCTCCGCCTCTCTCCCCTTCTTTAAGACGCTCCTTAAAACCGACCTCTCCTGCCCTAATATCTCCTTATGTGGCTCGGTGTGAATTTTTATTTGATAACGCTCCTGTAAAATGCCTTAGGACATTTTACTATGTTAAAGGCGCTAAATAAATGCAAGTTGTTCAAGTAGACAGTATTGGATGTCTGCATCACATAGCAATTCCGACTCTTAATGAACTCCCTTATGCATTGAGCCTTGGCCTATACTTCATTCATCCCAAATAGACACAGTTAAATTAGCCATAACGTGGTCAGTAAAACACACAGGCAGATTCCGAGGGATGCGGTGGTCTGTTTAAAGTTTGATCCTGACTACTGCATGAAAAGAGAATTTTAGCTTGTGCTGCATCGGTAAAATCGAATAGTGTAGGTTATAAGTAGAGGAAAGATTTATGACCAAGGTCAAGTCACATGTACTGGTCTGCAAGTAACCTCACAAACCCATGTACTGGACAATAATGTGATTGTAACACACCGTGTAAAATATTTTTTTTTTGTCCATATTATTGACCAGCCTTCCTGCTGAAGATTGCTTTAACATGGTCACTAGAGAATTTGATCTCACACAAATTAAGGGGAAACATTACTGGAAATCACAGTTTCCCTCTACACCAGGACATTCCCATTTCACAAACTGACCATATGTTAAAAATGTGCCTCTGTTCTTAGCAACCACATTGTGCCCACACAGATCATAAATCCAGATATAGGTTTTATTGTCTTTTTATTAAGCAATGATTCTACTGTTTGAAACAGATTGTCTATAAGTACCTGCATCAGTTCAAAACCTGGCACACGATTGAGAATTAAAACAGTTATCATAAGTCATCTTTACTCTTCCAAAAGCGCAGAACATGCTTATATGACTTTTTGGTAGATGAAGGTTAACAGTCCTGTTCTTATAACACCGTAGTAACTCTGCTGGTTGAGTGTTGGACCCGTTTCCACTCCTAGTCTCAATGGTCTTTTGAACTCTGTTTCCCCTCATTGGATAACTTTTCCTATCCCTTAGTTGGACAACTGGAAGGAACAATTTTCCAACAACACAAGGCACTTCATTTTCAAAGGGTGAAATGGTTAGGAGGGCCAATCCTGGATTGTAGAACCATATCTATTGCATTGACAATAGCAGGTGGAAAATCCATGGGCTAGACCAGCCCTATTAAAGGAGACAATGCCGGGATTTGCTCCGACTGGCATGGCAAGGCTGTCCACACATCCTGCGGACAAAGACTATGAAGAAACTTACCTCATGGTCTCCAACATCCACTTGCTCCCTTTTCAATTTTTTTTCAGTTCAGCGCTGTGATTTCAGCACAGATTCCTTCCTATCGATAGAGACTGTGGGAATGGAAGAGACACCCACAGAATCTGTCAAGAAGAGAAGTCACGACCACAAGCAGGCAAGTACAAATTATTCATTTAAAGTAAACTTCTGTATGTTTATTTAAATAAAAATTTAACATATCTTATAAAAAGCCAAGCAAATGATTTAATTTAATGAAACTTACAGAAGTTAAAAGTAAAAATTTAAAAAAAGTTTTATATGTCTTTTTGGCAGATGAAGATTAACAGTCCTGAATGATCAAAAAATATTAGAATAATTTGACATTCCACATTTTAAAATTTTTATTTTTTGTTGTTTCGCTGTCATTAACAGTCACTGCACTTTTAAAAGGTAGTGTAGGGCTGATATTTTCCAGCGTACCTTCTGGTGGCGTAGGTATCTTTGTTCCAGCTGGGCAGATGGGTAAGTTTATAAATGTTTAATGATTTCTATGATTTTAGCGTACCATATCCCTTTAATTTGGAATTGTCAAACCGCTGGCAAACCAATGGGAGCAAGTTCACGATTTTGGGGTTTTACTGCGCATGTGCACATTCGCGAACTTGCACAAATCGATTCGCCGGCGGTCGGAGAGGGCGCCATTGCAATATGGCGTCCTGAGGGGAGTAATTTCTGGGCCAATGTGCCAAAGAACATTAGAAAGATCAAGGGTGAGGAAAACACCACTGAAGCACACGTCTATCTGCTTCATCCAGCTCCATTTTGAATGTCCGTAAGATTTTGTCTCTAATACTTTGTCTGGCAGATTAATCCAAACATGTATCACTCTTTGAAGAAGTTTTTCCTACAATCTTTTTTTTAAAATGGGAAATTTAATGGGTGAAGGGGCAGGACTAAACATGTGCATTTGAGTATAATCATTCGAGGCACTCTATCATTACTAGAACACCACTTATTTGGTACATCATTCTGTACAAGAACAACTTGCACTTATATAGCAATGTAGAGAAACATCCCATGGCGCTTCACAGAAGTATAAGGAAAAAAATGGATCCTGCACCAAAGAAGGAGATATTAGAAGGGGTAGCCAAAAGTTTGGTCAAAGAGGTGGGTTTTCAGGGGGTCTTAAAGAGAAGGAGGTGGAGAGAATTCCAGAAGGTAGGGCTTAGACTGCTGAAAGCATGGTCGCTAATGGTGGGGCAAAGAGGTTGGGGGGGGTGGGGGGGGATGTACGATAAGTTGGAATCAGAGGAATGAAAAGTTCAGGGCAGGGGGGGTAGTTGTAGCACCACAGGAGGTTATAGAGATAGAGGGGATTAGGCCATAAAGGGATTTAAATACAAGGATAACACTCACGAGTGCAACGTAACCGAGCCTGATCCTGTCCTTACCCGATGTTCCTATATACGCGCTTCCAGCAAGGATTGCTAGATAATAAGCAGGAGAAGGAACTCTCGCCAATTTGATACTTTTTCCCTCCTTAACAGGAAGAATGAGGCCAAATGTTATATCCTTACTTTGATGCTAGCTTAGATCAGCTACTTCAGCACAGACCAGGGATCAAACCAGGACTTTTCTGGTCTGTATGGTTCAACTAGTCACTGCATAAACTTCCTGAGCCATCCAGGGAGCCTTCACACACAAACCTAGGCAGTGAATTGCTGCTTATAGTGAGAAATCTCCAGTGTTTCAGTTTACTTACTTCAATTAAATAACACTCCTACTATAATCAAATTACAGTCTACCTGTATTAGGCTATGAGTGCTAATCTTTCATTACCCATGAGCAACCTGAATGCACTTCACACACCAATGAGAAAATGGTTTCTCCAGTAGAAAATACTTTTAATTTCTTTCTACTAATTGAATTTCTTTTAAAAGCATTCATTCCCATTCAGCTATGGGAAATATTGCTTACTGCTCACAAATTGTTTTCTGCCAAAAGTTTCAGGTCAAGCTCACAACCTGAAGCAGCAGAGAGAATACCATCCGTTTAAACTCACCTACAGTTCTGGAAACATCACAGGCTGTGAGCTTCTTATGGACATGTCTGTTACCGATGGATGGCAAGTTTCAACACTGCAACTTTCCCTACCCTATCTGATCAGAGTCGTCAGTTATTCCTTACTTCTTCAAATCAAACCAGTCTCTACTGCTGGATCGCAGTCCCGGTGAGGTGAACACAGCTTTCTAGGACAAGTAGCTGTTTATGCCAGGTCTGTATTATTTGACACACCGACATTTTCCTATCCTAGAGAGATAAACAAACATCTTACATTGATGCGGTCTAACTTAAGTTTACATGTCTTCTTATGGTAGAAAATGTCAGGTACATTTTATTAATTATTTTAAAGTTTGTTCCATTCAACCCCTTACAATTTTATTTTACACCATTCTGAAAAGAGAGCGTGGGCCTGACTCCAAGCCTCTATCAATGCAACTCTACAATCATTAGGAGGTACAATGACCAGCTCACAATGACTGTCTCTTTGGAGAAGCTGTGGCTTCATCTTAGCAGCTCCACACAAGGTTACAACAGATTGTTAACTTGATGTAAGGGAATTGCAGCTGCAATCCTACATCCCATCACTCTGGGGCTTGAAAATGTTTTTTTAAAAAGCCTTGTTTTTTTTTAAACCTCTCCTCCAAGCATAATTATATTGCTGCCTCTCCAGGTTCCTCTATATTCCACATCATTCCATGCCCAAACAGGTGGGCAGCTGCCCTATTCCCAGATCTCAATCTATCGCACTTATGTAAATGATCAAGTGATAAACAAAAGTGACCCAGGCTGACCCACTCTAATATTGACCCTGTGCTTGAACATCGATCATACAAGAGTCTGGCTGAGAATAGGAGAATGTTATTGGGGAATCATGGGCATATATTCGATCAGATTTGTTTACAGGTTGAATATTACACAGAAGTAATGAGATAAAGTAAGATACTGGAAGTACAATGCTTAGAAAAGATAAACCTAATCCACAGGGGGTTAAATGCTCTTTTAAGAATATTTTTCTGCCACAACTTGAAAGTGAACAGGATTTTTGGATGAAATAGACTTTTGTGATGTGATGTTGAACTTGACTTTAGTACAATGATGCACAATCCATTGCGGCCACCACTATCTGGCTTTGCAAGTGTTCCTTAAGTCTTTTTTAGCTTCTAAGCCTTGTGGGATTTAAATTTAAATTCAGATCAGGCACATGCAATGATATCACAATTATAAACCTCTACTCTGCTGGGTCATTGCTGGTTGTTTGGTACTTTTCACGCTCTGTTGGTTGGTTCTGATGGTGCTCCCCAGCAGCAGTGGTATCTGGGCTCCTGGACATCTTGATGATGGAAAAGAGTCACAGAGAAAATGATAGAAAGATTGAGTACATTTGCATCTGTGAATATTAAAAGTTAGGGAGGAGATTGCAGAGGCACTATTACACATATATAAAAATTCAGTAAAAAAGGGAATAGTGCCAGAGGACTGGCGGACAGCTAATGTTATTCCTATATTTAAAAAGGGAGATAGAACACGTCCAGGGAACTGTAGACCAGTTAGCTTAAAGTTGGTGGTAGGAAAGATAATGGAATCTTTACTCAAAGATGTAATAGAAAGTCATCTAGAGAATGAAAATATAATAAAGAATAGTGAGCATGGATTTCAGAAGGGAAGGTCATGCTTGACCAATCTTATTGAATTCTTTGAAGAAGTAACAAAGAGTAGACAAGGGTAATGCAGTAAATGTAATATATTTGGACTTTCAAAAGGCCTTCGGTAACATACCGCATTGTAGACTTATGACAAAGGTCAGACCATGTGGAGTCAGGGGACAGGTAGCAGAATGGATAGCAAGTTGGCTACAAAACAGAACACACGAGAGTAGGAGCTAAGGGTAGCTACTCAGACTGACAAAAGGTGGGAAGTGGTGTTCCACAGGGATTGGTGCTAGGACCATTGTTCACAATTTACATTCAGGAATCGGAAGTACAATTTCAAAATTTGTGGATGTCACCAAATTGGGGGGCATAGTTAATACAAAGGAAAGTGCATCAAAATGCAAGAGGACAATAATAAACTTGCAGAATGGGTGCGTATTTGGCAAATGAGTTTCAATATAGATAAGTGTGAGGTGGTGCATTTTGGTAGGAAGAATTAGGAGGCCACATACTGCTTGGATAATAAGAGTTTAAACAAGTTAGAGGAGCAAAGGAATCTAGGGGTAGAGATACACAAATCACAAAGTAGCAACGCAGGTTAATAAGACCATAAGAAAGGCAAATCGAGCACTAGGGTTCATTTCTAGAGGGATAGAATTGAAAAGCAAAGAAGTTATGTTAAACTTGTACAGAGCTTTGGTTAGACCATACTTGGAGTATTGTGCACAGTTCTGGTCTCCATATTATAGAAAGGAAAGGGTGCAAAAAAGATTCATAAGGATGATACCAGAACTGAGAGGATATCCTTATCAGGAAAGGCTGAACAGGTTGGGACTCTTTTCTGTAGAAAAGAGAAGGCCTGGGTGACCTGATCGAGGTCTTTAAGAAAATGAAATGGTTTGATAGAGTAGACGTAGAGGAAATGTTTCCACTAGTGGGGGAGTTCAAAACTAGAGGTCATAAATGTAAAATAGTCTCGAAAAAATCCAATGGGGAATTCAGGAGAAATTTCTTTACCTAAAGAGTGGTAAGAATGTGGAACTTGCTACCACAAGGAGTAGTTGAGGCAAATAGCATAAATGCATTTAAGGGGAAGCCAGGTGAGCACATGAGGGAGAAAGGAATAGAAGGGTATGCTGATAGGGGTAGATAAAGTGGAGGGTGGCGGGGTGGGGAAGCAGAATTTGCATAATCAATACTTCAATATTTCAACTGTGGAAAAGACGACATGAGTTTCTGGTGCAACAATCCTCTTTGAAGGATCATGGATTTCTTTACTCGTATACCTGCAGGCTAGGTGACCTGCGCTGTAGCTAATTCTGCATTGTGGCAACAATTAAAGATTCTATCAGGGACGATTGACATTCTGACCCCCTTACGAAGAACGTAAATTTCCTGACATAAAACAACCAAAACTGACTGTAAGCAATAACAATTAGCTGAACCTTTAAGTTAAACTAGAATCTTGTCATCAAGTCCCTGTTTTTTTTTAATTGATCTTGAGAGCTGACAGCCAACACTAAGTATTTGATATATTATGACATTCGGGAAAGATATTGTCTTGTGACAGCAACAAACGGGCTATTCGTATTTAATCAAATGTTAATTACAAGGATTGACCACAGTCCAAGTACATTATTTAAAATTATATACTGTATGGTAGATAGTGTAGTGTTATACAGAAGAGTGCGACTGGTTTAATGAATGAAAGAATCAGATTTACATAGACCTCCACTGAAACCAGTCTTGGGGCATAATTCAAACTTAAATTGCCACACAAGAAAATTATTGCAGTGTATTGAATAAGGACCTTGGTATCCTGTACATTTTAATTTGGAGACTGCATATCTAGCAGATGCCCCCATTCCAGCTCCATCTGCTGGATTATAAAATATACACCACCAAAATCTTATTATGGCTTGTAGCTTACATGCAATACACATCACCATGAAGTTGGGTTCCTGACACAAGTTTTTTTTATTCGTTCATGGGATGTGGGCGTCGCTGGCAAGGCCAGCATTTATTGCCCATCCCTAATTTACAAAAGTATCAGTATTATTGTTCAAGCAAACCATTGGATGTCAATGGTGTTTAGTGTAGACAGTTATCAGCAGTAATTAGGTGCCATAATAACTTGGGAATGAACAGGGCTATTAAAATTAAATAGATGACCTACTAGCAACTCAGTTAACACACCTGTCTCAGTTGGGCAAATTTGCCCAGATGTTAAAGCTGCAATATCAAGCGGGGAGGAGCATAATGACATCTGCTCAAATTACACCTTCTGACAGTTGATCATAAAGCAGCAAGGAGTCTGAGAAGAGCATGAGGTTTTCACCAGCAGAGGGAGATTTTTTTAAAAATTTAAACCTTGCGGAGCGAAACTTGTAAAATTTGTTAAAGATTATGTGCTTCCCCACAAGTCATTCAGTGAACGCTAAATACCATTATATGAGCTGATGCCCTGTGGTATCACTCACGGGTAGCTTGGGTCCTGGAAAAAGGTTTCAATATTTCGCTGCTAAGGTGAATCTGTGTTTAAGTTTTAAGAGGACTGCTCATGTACAACTTTAGAGAAAGTGGTCCAAATAGGCACATTTTCAGGTCAATTAATTTCTGTAGATTGGCAACTGCTTGTAAATCCTTGTCTGCTGCCCTTGGGGAGAGGTCAGGTAAAACCAGCAGAAATGATTGGTTTTCTTTTTCTTCACACCTAGATTCCTGCACACCTTCTCACATCTAGATTAGTCAGGAACTCCGTTGACAGCAACTTAAACAAGGCAGCTTCAATTAGTAGGTGCATATGCTAGATGTTAAATCAGGATTGCAGAAGTTTATAAGGACTGTAATGACAGCTGCTGTATTATTACCACAGCCTGATTATTTAGCACTAGTAAACCATAAAGTTTGAGTAGTGAGGACCAAATTGTGACTCTGAAGCACTGGGGAATAGAAAGCAACAAGATTTGATTTATGTTTCAGCTTAATGTACAAAGATTACCATAGCTGTTGGAAAAGTGAAGGCAGCTTTAACAAACACCCCAGTTTGTTTGATGCCAACTTGTAGGGCACACAGACTAAAGACACAAAATACAACACTGACCAGGCTTTTAAATTTCAAACACTGTGGGTTTAAAGGCAACAGCTTGCAGGCCTTTCCAGAAGTTTGTTGCTTTACGAATGCGTTTATAAACATTAATATCTCCCCTCAAGACTAATAAATAGTTAACCTGATTAGCCATCCACTAGCATTCAAGAAATCTGTATTCGCTGTTGGGTATTTAATTGGTTTGCATTTATTTTCTCTCTGGTCCTCGCTTGCAGGCTATATGCTAAGTTCTTCTTCAGCCAGCATATGACTCTTAATTTAAACAATTCTCTGATCTGCAGTGGCTGTTCATGGAGGAAACCAAACAAGTATCCTTTTTCTCTTCTCTGCCCCACGAAGTGAAATGCCTGGCTCCTGGGTAGTGACCCAGCCGAGAACTGATTAAACTCACCCACCCGAGGCAGGCAGATCTGAGCGCCAGGCTGCCTTCGGCTGCAAACCTTTGACTTTTTGCTCGAGAGATGAGTGCTCCATTATTTGCAATAAGAGTTCTCACTTATTCCGGCATCCGTATCATTTCACCAGTGTAAGATAGATGCTCAGCTTTTACTTGAGCCAATCCTAAAGGAAAGCAATAAACTCAAATAGAGATTGTTACTTTCAGTGACTTACTGCCTACATTGGCTATAGGATTTGAAGAAGGTGGCTTGCCAGTTCTCAAAATATTCACTACCACACCCCTCACTTGTACCACGAAATTGCGTGCCCAAGAATGCTGAGAAACTTCAGCCCCACAGGAAAGAATGATGCACATTGATACCACACCCATAGACTTTTAGGTTGAGCAGCATAGCTGGTGATACCACAAGGAGCTTGAAAGGGAATATTTGATTTTTGCAAAAAGTCTTAAAATTTTCATTTTTGCTAATATTGCTTATAAACTGATTTTTATTTGCATTTTTAAGTTTGTGCAAAATATGTAGCACCTTACGCTTGACCAAAATAAGTGCAAAATGAACATAATTCTATTTTCCCCTTCTCCGTGATTGCAACAGTAACCGTTCCCCAGAGGAATGCCGCTCAGCTCTTATGTCTGTATCAATGCCACACGTGAACCAACTACAGAGAGTCACGTACAGTGGAACGATCATCCGGTCATGGATGAGTGAACACTTCCTCCAATTGAACGTCGGAAAGATTGAACCTATTGCTTTGGGCCCCATCATAAGCTCGACTCTCTGGCCACTTGTTCAGGCTGAACCTGACCACTGCAAAACCGCAACAGCCTGGTTGACCCAGAGCAAAGCCCACGTCATATCAATCACCAAGACCACTTATTTCAACCTCTGCAGTATCACCCAGCACTGTCCCTATAATCCTTAGGACTATTCTTCCATATCTCCTTGCTGGTCTACCACCTTCCATAAACTCCAGTTTATCCAAACCTCAGATACAGGTACTGCACCAAGTCCAGCTCACCCACTGCCCCATCACGGGCCCTCTGTTCTCCTCCCTTGCCAGCGCATTAAATTTAAAATCCTCATTTTCATGTTCAAATCCCTCCAGGGCCACAACCTACGATGGCAACCTCCCCCAGACTCATATTCCTTCCATGCCATGGTCCTCCAGCTCTGACCTTGTGTATGCCTCCCCTTGTTCCTTTTCTCCGGAAACCCCTCTCCAAACCACTATGCCTCTCCATCTTAAAAAAATTCTCAAATCTAAGCCTTTTGAATAAGCTTTCAGCCATCGCTCCATGACTCAACATCTGTTACCCTCATTCTCTCTAATGAGTCTTAGGATGTTTTCAACATTAAAGGTGCTATGTAAATGAGAGTTGTTGAGGTGCATGAGTAGATAGGGGTCCTTTTGTCTAGTTTTTCCTTACCAGACAGCATTGCTGGGATCAAAAGCTATCAGTGAGGGAAAAAAAATCAATGAAACCTGCATCCGACCTCTGTGTATCACACGACTGCTTAGAATCATAGAAGTTGACAACATGGAAACAGGCCCTTCGGCCCAACATGTCCATGTCGCCCAGTTTATACCACTAAGCTAGTCCCAATTGCCTACACTTGGCCCATATCCCTCTATACCCATCTTAATGCTTACATTATTTGAGGTTAGTTTAACCCTGTACCATTCACAAAATTACTTCAAACATATCCCCAAACCTCCAGGAGGCCCATCAATCTCTTTGCAGCCTTTATAACAAAATGCACAGCGGGTTGCAAAAATTATTTTTAATCTTGGTCTGCAGCAAGCTCAATGTACTCAGCAAAGCAGGAAGCTGCTTGGAATGTCACCAACTCGGTGCAGAATTTTTTTCTCGTAAAAATATCAACCCAGGAATTTCAAGAGTTGGTTAATAAAGTGAACTCAAAGTGACTGTGATACCAGAGAATAAAGACTGTAAGCAAGCCAAGCCTGCCACCTTGTGGTGATAGTCCTATGTTGCGAACAGTCAAGCAAAGCAAAATTTCAGAAAATTTTTTAAGAAGTTAAAAACAGTATTTAAATGGAAAATTTTGTGACTGCTTGAATGCAATTAGAATAAGTATTTCATTTAAACTAGATGGAAATATCTTGTCCAAATGATGGCCTCATTAGGTAGCTGCTACACAGACGTGCAATATAACTATGACCTCTGGGTCAACAAGGAGTCCTGTTGGTTCCAGTTGGATTATTTATGATCTGAAATGCTGTGTATTTTGCTTAGGAATCCAGAGTTATTTTAAGAGTTGCTCATAGGTGCTCAAAGTGACTCCGTGAAAGAGTGATAGGACGGGGCATTGTGTAAACTCATACGTTCAGCTCCTGATCTCTACCAATCTTTGAATTAGCAAGTGGGAAGTGGGCAAAACCAGCTGCTTTATCAGGAGGGAGGAAAAAAACCTAAAGTGAATCCTAAGTGCATACCTCAAAAGGGTCATAGCCAGCTTCCCCAATTTGCTCAGCTGGTTAAGCCTTACAGAGCAGGAAGATCTCCGGTTTGATCCCTGGAGCAAGCTGGCTGTACCAAGGGGGGCACTAGAGCTACTACAATTGGCCTATGTGTATCAGTAGAGGAGAAAAAGAGCCACAGTCCCCACTCTACATGAAAATAGTCACTTGAGTAAGGCACGAGAGCACTTCCATGGAATTGTACCCTAGTAAAGAACCAACCCCCTTAGAAGAGGGTAGAAGTGTCAACGAGAAAGCCACATGCCTGCCCTCAATTTGGGAATGCTCTGAGGAACCTGAAGAAATAAAGAGACTCATACACAATGGTGGATAAACTAGGAACATGGGCATCACCAGTCCTAAGCATCGCTGGAACCTCTAAGCATCACTGGAACCACGAAGCATCACAGAGTGACTTTTAGTTATGGTACAGAACAAGGAGTAACAACGCGGCAGTATTTGAAGACATTGGAAAAGCTGATTAGGAATCGTTGAGCAGACAAAAAACTGTTGTGTTGGCAATGGGATAGACATTTATTTTAGTGTACAGTGCTATTGTACTCTAAATATATTTCTTGCTCAAAGAGTGCAAATCCAGAATTGATGAAAATTGCACATGACTATACATAAGTAGTAACAAGCCCAACCAATTTGCCTGAAAGTATCCCAATATCACATACTGAACGAAAGGAAAAGCAGACCATCTAATTGCCGTTCTCTATCTTTTCTGACCTTGAGACAGCTGCAAAGTGGAACACACAAACAGCATCGAGTTGTCATTCATTCAGCTTTTTTCTGCCCTTTCTCCAGGGAAATACCTTGCCTCCATTTAGCACCTCCTCAGTCTGGCTGAAATAAGGAACTCAGTGCGTGGGGAATGTTGGTATAAACATGAAAACAGCAATCCTTTGACACACCGTGTCAGTACAGTTGACTGTTTACTCGATTCTCTTCCTTTTGTTCAACACTATCGGTAAACTGGATTTGTTCCACTGATTTAGATTGAGCACCACTGCATTACTGCTCCTACTGTTGCTGTTAAGTTTGAATGTACAATACAGTTGAAACAATGTCTGTTGAAGTTCTTACACAGCTTGCAGGTTTGCACACAACCTGAAGTTTAATCTTAAATAATTCACTTAAATCTAGTTCCATTTGCAGTTAAAGCCAATGTATATCAATTTGAATCAATTTAAACACTGTACAGTACATACATACCTGTGATGTTATTGTGCTGTACAATTTGAAGTCCACCCATATTGCATGCAAAGAGAATTAACATTAAAATCAATTCTTCAATATGGTAAGAAGAACCAAATTCACCAGCAGACACACACAATGGGATAAACCGCTCCCTTTAATTAGCATTATAGAATGATATATTACATTAATCTCATTGAAGACAGTATACATTTTTCCTGTGTGCAAGATTGTGCAAGCTCATTAACTTAAGTTTGTAAAGGCTCTAACAGTTTCAAAGAGAGGCAGTAATACAGGTGATGCAGTTAACAAACAGAACGCAGTATTAAGTTAGCTTAGGTTAACTTCTCAAGTATAACAGTCCCATCCATGTTCCTAGCTGCACTAAAGCATTAGTTGTTCATCCCTGCTGTTTCAGGATATCACTGATACGATGGTGTATGCTGCTGCTGTTTGGTCCTTACTAATGTGCTTTCTGGGTCAATGTGCATGTCAGTATACAAAAAAAAATTGTGATTAAAGTGGTTGCAACAGTTCTGTTTGCTTGTTCAAATAATTTAAGTTATATGTAAGTGTCAGCTTCCATACATTGCAAAGCAAAGTCTCTAGGAATACAATCAATGACTCAAATACAAGCTGCAAAGGAAAAAAAAAACACTGAAGGCTTCAACATATCAGACTAAAACCCAAAACTTAAAAACAAAAAAGGCAACTTTGAATGAATGTTTGTAGAGAAAGCATATTAAAAATAAATAGTTGACAATTCAATTTTCACTAGATTACTAATTGTAAAATAAATAAACCCCAGTCCCGAAACTTCAAAGTGTATATTTAGAATTTTTTTTTGCTCTAAATCAAAGTTTACTCTTTCTGGTAAGGAAACCTTAAAACCATATTTCTCATACAAACATTAATAAATCTCATTATACTAAAAATTATTCAAAAGTGCAACTACAAAACACAAACAGATTGTTGGTTCAGCAAATAATCAGAGAAAGACAATTAATCTTTAGCAGAGATAAGCACACTTCCAGCTGCACATTCCCTCCACCCCCACAAAGATGCTTGCACTACAATTCACGATCTGTGTACTATTCGGCAGTGTACCCCAATGATGCAGTGGTTCTGGAGCTGCAAGGCACTGGTCTATGACAATGGGGAAACACTGAGGCCTTACAAATAACAATGACTAGGCCAAGAGGATCTTCTTGTTTTGAAAGATTTTTCCCTTCTGAATCTCAGTGCTCCAATTTGTTCATCTGTAAAGCACTTCTGCAGCAATTTTGTTCAGGTTATCAAATCTGATAACCTCACAGCTACATATATAATGCTAACTGCATTAATACCCCACAGCCAAAAGTATAAAGATATTACTTTTTCCAGTTTTCTAACACCATCAGGCTGTGAATAATGCAACAGTATATGGAATTCAGATTCCCAAGTGAATAACCCAAGATTAGCAGTATTCAGAGATAATATGTAATGTGATCATGTGTCCTTCTAATAGTGTTACCTAGTACATAATAGCTAGACACTTCATTACTACTGTAAAACTCAAACTTAATTACACCAAACAAAAATAAAGTTTAGGTTGAACTTATTTTTGGTAATTGTATAAAACTCATTGTGAACAGTGATCACCTACCTATTGGGTTGGATAAAGGTTATTTTTTGTAAGTGGAAACAAATTTGAAAAAAATCTCATGGCTGTGATCAGGTAGATAGATTTTGTTTTATTTTTTTTTATCACCTAGGTATATGGCTTTATCACTGTAGACCATATTTTCCATCAAATCTTCAGACACGTCAACTGCAATACTGAAGTGTGCAGATGCATGTTAAGATTCATTACGTGACATTTCTTTTTATTGCAGATAGGTTTTAAAGAGCTTTCAGGAACTTAGATTTTGTTAAATGAATCCTGGTTGTGTTGATATGAAGAGAGATCCATTTCTCCGAGACTATAATGCTGAATAATCAGGACGGCGCTTTGCAGTATGGCAGAATAAGGTCCTTTACTCCAGGCTGACACACTAAAATAATAACTATTCCCACATCAATTATACATACAGTTAGAACATTTTTATACATTTTGCAAAGTTTTTTGTCAATTCAGATGATTAACTTGATGAAACATTGTGGAATCCAAAAATTTCCAGTATAAGAATTGCAACAATGGTTATGGGAGTGTGTTACTCTTTGGGGTTGGAGGGAAAGTACATACTTTTTTAAAATCTTCCTTCCTTGGGAGGAGATATTCTCAGTTAAAAAGCAGCCTCACCCAAGTCTCCCAGAGAATTGCTACTCAGATGATGTATCCAACAGGTCCACCTGGTGAGCTGCCACTTTGGTCAGCAGAAATTAGCATCATTCCTGATCCTTGGTGCCAAGCCCAAAATGCAACAGTACCATTAGAAAAGTACTGGGACTCTATCTCAGGATCTGGCCAGTATCCAAGATCAGGAAGGATGCACAGTCTAAAACAGCCGGCGAAAGACAGACTCAGATAAGCAATCCAAGGAGGTCACTGTGGGCCTAGAGACCCAATTTGATGGCAGTCTTACATTCAGCTGGTTTTGGATCAGCACAATGGAGACCATCTTCTCTCAAGTTACTTTGTTTATTTTCTAAAAAATATATGAACAGTCAGGGGAATTTATATTACAATTACCGTTCTTCCAACTTTCCAGAGTAATGCTCCCTTTTTTTTATAATAAAGAAAAAAAAACAGCAAATCAGTCTTATAATGAAACTTAACTTATCGGAGCTGCCATTATTTAATCCTACCTTTTCATGAGCCATACATAGAGTAGCCTAAAATATAATAATTTAAATCCTCTTATCTTCTGTCATTTATATATCCTAGCAATTGACATCTGACCCACTGCAGTTTTGAACTTTGAACTGGAAATTGTTCTTTGAAAAGCAAAGTCCCAAAGCCTTTTGATTATATTTATTAAAAATGGTTCGTAAAGGTGTTGTAAAAGTGAGTCATGTATGGCTGTCCATTCATGTTGGCCGTTAAATTTTTAGCTCTCACTGTTGACAAAGGCACTGCTGTCAACTGGAAGTCTCCGCTATTGTAAGGTATTGAAGTGATCGGGATTAATCTTCCCTGCTCCTCCTCTCCCATTTTCATCTCCCTCACATCTCACTTCCTCTTAGGCAAGACAGTCATGTTTGCAAACTTCTTCACGGAGATCAGTGTAACTGTGGTCCGGGAGTTGGAGAGGTCTGCTTGTGTGGGGCACGAGTGGTCCTCGCACCCCATCCGATTGCACAGGGAAAAAATCTTGATGAGGGTAGAGAAGTTCGAATGGCAGTCGAGGTTGAAGTTCAACTGCAGCTGTCTGATTGGGAGTCCAACATTTCATAGTTAAGTTGCTTTTACCATAGCGCTAGTTTAGTTTGGATCATGGGACAGCAGTATCCGTGCACCAATTCTCTGCATTTGCCTACTAAAACTGGCTCCCTTATTCTGAGGGCAGAGTCACAGATCCACTTTTTTTATGGGTCTAGGAATCTGCTACACGATAAGGGAACCAGTTTAAGAACTGGAAATTTGAGAAACACCACACAGACTCTGCTCTTCCTCAATCCAAGTGAAACAGATATCCTAGTAAAAGCACCTCCAGAAAAGCATCATTATATGGATTAAGTTTCTAAAGATAACCCCAGCAACAAAAACGAATACAGTCCTATGCCGCTTTACTAACAGGTTAAATGCTAACACTTAATTCAAACATACGCCAATAAGGCTGCAACATCAGGTACAATACCCTGGCCTAAGAAAAGTCCAAACTTTGGAAATAATAATTTAATAGCAGGGCCAAAAATTTATTGAAGCAACGCGAGAAGGTGACTTTTTCAGATAAAAATGATGAACTGTAGCTGTGGATTCTTTACCTCGGGCTCTGACATGTAGTACATCGTCAGTAAGTTACTTTCAGGGAAAGCATGATTGTTTGGTCAAATGTACGTAAACAGGTTTCCCCTCCAGGTTCAGCCTGGGCACTCAACAGTCAAACAAGAATTACTTCCATGTGAAAAAGACATTAGCTACAATGGGCTGCTGCTTATCCTTTTCCAAAAAAAAAATTACTGCACTTATTTGAGGCCCCAGCTCAAAATGCATGCAGATCAGGTTAACGTAAGGGAGATGTATCATTTTCCTACAGTACACTGGCAAATTTTGAAATACCTGAAAAAGTGTGGTCCCTTTTTGCATTGCTAACCTGTTGACTTTATATGACAGAAATATAAAGACCTGTTAGTAAATTTGATTGTTAATTTTAGTAAAGACCCACTGAATCTAGTTGTTCTTTTTTTTAAATGCCTCTACACTCTATGTACATCTATTATACAAGAGGAGAAGATTCAGTCTTCAGATCCCCTCCCACAAACAGTTGGCATAAATCTTTTCACTTTTCCTAACAGTCTGTCATGCAGGTGGTGTTCTGCATCACTTGCGATCATCTATGGTTTTAATGAATTCAACTGCTGCTGTGAACTGCATCCACCAATAGGATTCCTCTCCACTGAGCCGGCTGGCATAGAAATTATTGATGTACTGAACAGTGGACAGCAGGCAGGGTGGGTTAGCCTAAAGGTATAAAAGAAGAGATGAATTAAAAGCATACAAAATCAGGAGAGAGAAAGAGAAGAGTCACACACAATATATTACTTTTCTTTCAAAAGTGATGTCTTAATTTATTGTTCATGGGAAAAAAAAATATATAAAAATCTTGGTATGCGAGAAGCATTCAAAATGTGTGAATTAAATTAAAGGTGTTTTATGTCACCTGAGGTACATCATCTCTATCAGGCATGTTGCATTGTCTAGCAGTGCCAATTAGCCTTCAGAAGCTGTCATTAGTGCTACAGAAACCCACAGGAATTAATGACACTGAATCTTTCTCAAAAATACATTAAAACAATAACCTTACTGACAGCAGGTGATATTCATATCCAATATAAATTTGCATTGGATAGAGCAGCTATGTTTTGCACAAAGAAAGGTGGTCAAAATGGTCAAGGTTTTCACATATTTGCCATTCCAGTAATTACAAGGCTAGACTTTTCAGGACAAAATTTAACAGGACTGCTGCCTATGGTTAACAACAAACATAAACCACCAGCAGATCAAAGGACAATCTAAATAAAACACTAAAATCTGCTTCCACTATCTGAAAATAATTTTAAATACAAAAATGGTAAATTATAAAGCAATTTGGTTTTCATGGCTAGAGCAATTTTCAGTAAGTTACAGAAGGTTGCATCCCTCTGCTTATGTTCTGAGATGAAAATACCAGTGGCATTTTGGATTGGCTGTATTATAAATGCATTGCTGTACAAAATTGATATTCATCTGATGGCTCACCTTGATAAGGACAAACACAAGAACAGGAACAAAGTCATCTGCCCCAGGGACTGAGTCCTCATTGGCCAGGCTTAACAGATTCATTATGGTGGAGCACATTCGCAGGATACACTGAACCTTATCTCTTGGGGTCTTGTATGCATTGATTGTGCGAACCTCTGACTGTGCAGACGGCCATGGAGCTTCTTTCAAATACACCTGAAATAAAGACACAAAAAAGTATCACATACACAATACCATATTCACATCACAAATCCTATTTTCTTTTTAGTAATTAACAAAGATTAATTTCTAGTTATATAGACAATCTGAGAAGCAGGCAATATTAATAAAAAGGAGTAAAACTACTGTGACCTAGTAACAGAAACATATTTGTGTAATGCAGAGAAAATTTAAGAGTGTCTGCCCCACATTAGCAGCTCCAGAGTGCTGGGCTTCAAAGGTTTGCACAAAAGAATGTCAAAACATCAGACCATCTTCACTAGTTCTTTGTGAACTGGAGCACTGAGTGCTACACTCCATTTTGGATGCAGAAAGGTCTGCCAGGACTAGTCCCCCTCTGCAGAAGAACATCACTTCTCATTGAATTTAGGTAGTAGCACATAATGACTATCGCATTCTGCTGGCTTTGAGGTGGGACAGCAGCAGTGATAACATTATTTGAGGGGAGGATTCCAAGGGAAGGAGAGGGAAGAAAAATCCACACTGTTCTGTCCTAGACCGTCACCTGCTTTTATTTGTCCATTCTCAAGAGATACTTATATTTATTAAATTGTATGTGGAACTGTACTCCACCAAAGATTGAACACCTTAGGGTGAGCAAGAAAGCAGAGAAAATCAGTGAGATAAAAATGACTGAAAGGCCATAAAGGAAAAGAAAATGGTAGACCAGGTGGTACCAGAGTACTCAACTGCCAACCAGTTGGGACTTCCAGGACTACCCATCCACTGAGTCCACTTGGCTCAAACATCACATAGTACAATGAAACTGCTACGGTGTGGCTCCATGGTGCTCCACGTTAAATTTTTAGTGCCAGTCATGGGAAGGGAGAAGGGAACAGGGAACAGAAACAAGCAGGGACCAAGATTCAAATCACACTCATCCTGGACCACACACTCACTTTCTAGTGCTGGCATCAGAATTAAACTGATGCAATAGTTGGAGATTTGAGAGCAGGGCATCTGTCTGCTCAGCTGAAAATAGTGAGCTGAACAAGTAGAAAAAAAGGGAGGTGGGGGGGGAAAAGAAAGAGAGGGTTTCAGTCTCAGAGAAAAACCTCTCCATAGAAGGAAAGAGCTAACTGCTCACTTGACTACAAATGCGCCTCCAATGGCTTTTCATGGAGAAGGATTGACGGCAAACATTCACGGCCACAGGTATTCCATCCTTTTGGCTGGAAGAGGCCACAAATAGAGAGAATTTTTTTTTGAAAACGAAGTAAAAGAATCAATAATCAGTTACAACCTAAAAATAGAATCATTATTTGGACTCCATTTTAAATCTTTCACCGTTGAATTAAAAAAAGTCACACTGATTTTGCCAAAGTTCATTAGGATTGACCCTTGTGCTCCATTAACAAACCTAGCCAATAAACAGGACAGCCAGAGGAATCATGGTCATTCCTAGAATTGTCGATTCCCCCATCATTCTCCTGCTCCACACACTACTCCAATATGCACAGACTTCTGCAGCTCTTATGTCAACTGCTCATAGATGCACAGGAGACACAAGGACTGATAGCCTTGGTCCATACCAAATCAGATTAGGAACTATTGTGTGGGCAACCACATTTTATCATTTTGAGGTGCATTTTGAGTCAAGCACAAATGCTCCATTCCACCAGGCTGCATTTTCAGGTTCTATTTTGACTCTACCAGTGTGAAATCATTAGTTACACAATGCATTCAGATGTGTCAACTGACTTGGCATCTGCGAATGAGACTTGGAATTAAAGCACAGTGTCCCATCAACATTTAAGAGTTATATTCTCAAAACTCTTTTGCACACTTTGTCTAATGCACTTTATCACTTTCTTTTTACATAACATTTTGTTAAGTAACAATACTAAATTTACTTATGTTGTTACCTCTGGGATTTGAAGTGCCCGGTGATTTGCACTGACAACTTTACACAGACGCTGAATGTGCTCGTGGAAAAGCCTGGAAAAAAAATTACACGTGACAAAGTTAGGATAGAACAGCTAAAATGAAACTTAAGTTATTGAAACAACAACGTGCATTTATATGGTGCCTTCAACATAAAAAGCATCTCAAGGCACTTCTCAGAAGCATAATCTGAGAAAAAAAACACTGAAGCAAAGGAGGAGATATTAGGAGGGGCTATTAAAAGTTGTCAAAAAGGTGGGTTTTAAAGAGGGTCCTAAAGGAAGTGAGGGAGGTGGAGAGGTTTGGAGCTGGAATTCCAGAGCTTAGGGCTAGAACTGTGTAGGTGTGTGGAAAACACAAAATGTAGTCATTTGCTTTCACCCTAATCTGCAAAACCTATATTACAGATTACCAACTGATATATATATATATATATATATAGGATTGTCTATATCTCAGAAATAAATTAGATTTGCCATCGCAGCATTTATCATACAATGAATCACAGGAGCCTGCCATTTATTTTCAATAATACTAAGTCACAGTATGATAGCTTCTCTCACTCCTAATGTTAGTAAAAGTCAGAGGAGACAAAATCAGCATATATTATAAAGATCACAGGAGAAAGTTTGTTACTTACTTAGTTTAAGACATTCCGAACTCAAATATGTTATAAAAACATAGAAACTGTAGATATTAAGAGTATACTAAATCCAGATTAGCTCAGCTCCTTAACTGTCAAGTACAAAACAGCAAAGGTAAAGAAGGAACTTGCATTTATATAGCACTTCATCACATCTCAAAGCACTTCACATACAATGAATTGCTTTGAAGTGCAGTCATATTCATGTAGATGAATAATAATGTGAAAATTGTTTAGTGTCTTTGTAACATACAGCAAAGACATTTGTAACATTATTTTCTTCTGTCTGCAATGCAACTATCTCAGGTTTCTTTCAATTTTTGATCTGGCAACTGTGTAGTTTGACTCAACCTCATATCTCTCTTCGGAAACGCCTAAGCTACATGGATCCCAGTGAAGTGAATCATTGCATAAACCAATGCACAAACCAGGTCATTACACACAGAGCTTTTGAACTCTGAGTCGCTCTCCACTCTATGGTATCTCGACTCCACTAGAGTTTGAAAGATTTTTTTTTAAGTGGCAACACTTAATACTTCTTTTTACTACAATCACTCCACTGAATTTCATTCGTATTAATAAAAGTAAATTCCCAGTATCTGCAGTATTTTACTTTTTGTTTTAACAAGAGTATAGTTGATATCAGCTACACACAGATAAGCACTATCTTTTCAGGCTTTAGTCAAAAAATAAGCTAGATACCAACAAAACTGCAGGGCCTCATAATTACACTGGTTATGAATAAAGAGCAGAGGTCAGCACACAAAACACACACTTTGGTTCTGAATCACTAAAAAGAATAGTCTTTTAACATCAATCAAAAAGGCTATTTTCTTTCTCTGTTGAGCAGTTTCATTGTTGTCCGAGCCACAGAAGAAAAACAAACAAGAAGCACTGCATGATTACCAGACACATTTGGGTTGGGTTCAGTAACATCTTCTTAAAAGGTGCCACAATTAAACAACTTGTTTTATGCGCTCTTACTTTCAAAATTGTGCACAATTATCTATTGTTACTTACTGGTCACGTAAAATGTCACCATCCTGATTGGGATAGAAGGCGAGTTTGAAAATGCGGTTCATAACACTACGCTCGATTGCCATCTGTGCATCCTGGAGCTGTTCTTCACTGGCATTCTGCCAGATAACATCTTGTGCCATAGCTCCATACAACGACTGCAGGAATTCTTCTACTAAGGCAGTTTTGTCATCTGCTGCGGTGAGATTCTGAAAGTCTACACAAACAGGGATAGTGAGGCTAAATCAACCAATGTACAAATCGATTTATAATTTTTTTTCTTTTTATTAAAGAATTCATGCCGAGCTAGTTTCTCTCTCAATTTTCATCCCATCTCCTCTGAAGGTGCTAATTTTTGCTGGGATTTCATTTCACAGGCACCTTGCCTCACTCACGTGCGAGTCAAAACAGTGAGTTTTGGCAGGCTATTTTCCATGGAGAGCATCGCAGTCTAGCCAGATTCTGTTTTCACCCACTGCTAACAAACTCTCCAGCAGTGGTCAATGGATAGCAATCAAGAGCAGGAACCTTGGCTAAGCTTTCTCCTCCCTAGCCCAGGAACACAGAGGCCAATTATAGAGCCCTCAACTGTCGCACAATTGAATAAATGCACCCCTTCATTCAGCTCCGAAGACAGTCAGTAACTTGTGACTAGACTGCAGACCTATTTTAGTACATACTTGAACAGTTTCATGTCTTAAAACAAACTAACCCAAACCCAATCCTAACACACATCAGCTTTCAATTGGAAGGCGAACACATTTGTATCTTAAAAGCAGGAGCAATAAATTATCTCAATCTTTTACTTGAGCAGCAAAACGTCTCAAGATATTTTGTATATTACTGTTCATCAATTCCTTCTTTAAGTGGGTTTGTGATTCAGTGCAGTACAAAAATGAACTAAATGAATGAAACAAATAAAACATTTCTAAATTATACTGAAATGTAGATTCCGTGGATTGCTAACATATGAAATTGACGGGCAGGAAAAGACTAGCTGCTCCATCAAGCCTGCCCCACGCACCCTGATGGCTGGAGCATCATGATTAAACACTTCCTTATTTTTATTATCCTCACCTCTCCTGGCTTCTTACTGGGGTATGATGCCATGGGCATCAGTCATCCTCCGGTACTCGCCCATAGTGGCTAATATTCACGTGTGAGTCTTGAGTCAATGTCAGCAGGCTATTTAACCACCAATACAAACCCTCATCCGATTTCCATTCATGCCCAGCAAAGGTCATTAGGAAGTGAACCTTACCCAATTTTCCCCTGCACAACCGAGGGGCACTGAGGTCAATTGTAGAACCCCATCTCTGCCCTGACTTGAGATCAGCTAACTCGGTACAGTAACTGGGGCCTTAGGGTTTGTATGGCTCAGCTACTTACTGGATAAACACACACAGCCACTAGGGGAACTAAAATCTGTACGAAGGTTGGATTTCATGGAGTTGCAACCACATTAATTCAAGAAACAGATTTGAAGCACATACATCAACAACAGTTAATTTTTAAAAAATAGGCTAATGTTGGTGGTCAATTGAAAGGAATTCATATTACCTTTAATAAATTCCAAAATATGTGTTTCCCTGCTTTCAAGCAATAGTCTCACGCAGACAGTGGTGAAATATCTGTTGGCAACTTCTTTGTCTCTCAGCACTCTTTGCAGGAGTCTTTCAAGGTGGGCTTGTGTAGTCTGGAGTCCCTGGCGACACCGTGTCAAGTAAGCAATATATGGAGCTCGTTTTCTTAAGTAAAGAGAACAGAATGACTGTACATTTAACTCTCATGAAAATTCTGCCAATTAAAAACAGCATCAATTCAATGACAAATTGCACTATAACCCGTAACAGACAACAAATGTGAGCTGCAGCAAGCTGATAATTGCAGCTGCAAGGATCTGGGGCCAGAGACTTCCCAATATAAAGGGTGTGAGGTGTTTATTGATTACCAAGACAAGCTAATAAATCACATTGCTTATAGTCTATGGGGAAACAACTTCAAAGCCCTCTTTAAAATAAAACGTGTATGAACACACTATGCTTTAAAACACATTTAAAAGTAACTTTCCAAATCCTTTCTAGGGAAAAATGGTCAATAAATCCTTTAACATGACAGAAGTAATGATCAGTCGATCTCTTTTAGCGTTGTTGGTTGAGGGATAAATGTTGTCGAGGATACTGGGACAACTCCTTGCTCTTTAAGAAAGTGCGATGGCATCTTTTAAATTCATGTGAACAGACAGACAGAACCTCAGTTTAAGTCCCATCCATGCCAAATGTTAACGCTTACAGTACCTACTATCCAAACAACAGTGAAAATGTTCTACCTATAGTCCTCAGCAATGGCAGCTAGTAACTTGTGGCAGATCCTACTGTCAAACCTGCCAACACAGCGCATGGTTTCCTGAATCTGTGCCATCAGGTTCTTATCCTGCAAATTGATGGCTTCGGCCAGCTGAACTTTGAGAAAGCAGACAATCTCATTGTCTAAAAAAACATAAGGAGACAACCAAGAATTAGTCTTGTAGGAATGATTGTTTCTACATGTCAATCATGGAAGAATCCTTGTTAAATCACAAAACAGCTGAGCAACCTGAGAATCAGATGTCAATCTTGAGCAATTCAGAGACCACAGGGATAAGAACAGAATGAACAGCAATGACATACTGGTGGAACAAGGATTGCTTGTGTGAAGTTCTGGCTGAGGATCCCTGCCCAAATTAACGAAAGGAGAAACTATGCAAGCAAACATTTGTATCATAATAGCTGAGCCTGGAAGTACTTTTGTGGTCTCAAGATAAAACAGAAAACGACTCCATGTTATTGATTAGTTATCCTTAAATGGAAACTATTAAATTCAGCAAGTCTATATGTGCTGCCAATGAGAGATTATTTAGGTTTAAAAGCCAATAGCCACAAATTACCTCAAACTATAAATGGTCTTTACCTTCAGATTCTCCTTGATCTGGTCCTCCGGGAGGGCCATTTCTTGTTGCAGAATGGCTCACTAGGGGGAATGCAATTGAATCAGCAGAGCAGAGAGCCATTCGCAATTTCTTCTTTGCATCTCTAATTAGAAGAATAAGATACAAGTTTGAGAGTATTGCTAAGCTAGAAAAAGAAAAAACAGATAATTGAAACAATACACTTATCGTAAAACTCTGGAAACTCCTCCAATGTTATCTGGCTATTTATTCCAGTAAGCATGGTGCTAACAATAAAAAGTGGCCAAATTTAAATCTTCATATCTAAAAGTGGGAGACATGCATCTGATAAAATAGGCTGAAAAGTGACATAGCACATTGCAGTTGCTTACTCCATCAAGTTCCTGATCCTAACTGTACTGCTATAGTGAAATGCCAAGAAGCAGCCCAAGGAAGTAACGTTGTTGGGCTCCTGTTGTGCACCTTTTGACAGATGTCAGATAAGAGGCCTGGAAAAAGGGTGGCTCGACCCCTTCACTGCAGGAAGGGGCAGCAAAAGGATGGTGGCAGTCTGCAAGTTCATACAGAACTGAAAACTGACTCATTATCCAAACAACCTTATTGCTACTAACAGCAACTGCAGGCAAAAAAGGATGTTACCTAAAGGAGAATGTGGAGTCTTGAGTCTGGGCAGTTTGACTAGCAGAATCTGGGAGATCATCAGCTGAAAGGTTTTGAAGAGCTTCATCACGTGGCGAATCATGCACACTATCATCTCCAATAGCCTCTGTACAGAAACAAACATCCCGCATTATACTTGGAAACACTCACTTTTGTGAAAGTAAAACAGAACTGACTAAGCTTTGAAGTTTACCCAACAAATACAGATGGAAGGTGGGGGACACAACAGAACTGCAAATAAAACTCTTCACAATATGGTACGCGATGGTTTAACAAAAACATTTAGGCTTGTGTATTGGTGCTCCTAATGACCATTTACAGGCAGCAAAGAGAGTTAATAACTTGCATCATCATTCTCAAAAGTACAATTGACCTTAACAGTGATAGGATGAAAGGGGAAAGGAGTGGCTTAAATCACACTTCAAACATCTCTAGTTTTCTCCCCTCCCCCCGTATTCAATTTTCTCCCTTCCTCTTCTCCCGAAAGCATCTGACGACTCACTATGGCAATATTCCAAGGTGCCAATCACCCTCTGATAGCTATTCATGATGTAAGAGCCTGGACAGTGAATGTGAATGCTGGAATGTTAGGTCACAGTAAGGACATCACAACAGAGCTCAATCCTGTACTCATCCAGTGTCGACACAAGCACGCTTTTGGCAGGGGATAGCTATCAACAGCAGTAACTAAGACCGATTTTTATCTCCTCCCTCACCCTGTGGCACTAAAACCAATTGTACACCTCTACTGTCGCACCAGCCAAGATCAGCTAACAGCATAGATCATGGCTACAACTTGAGACCTTACTGGTCAGTATGATTCAGTTACTCACTGTCTTAACCAGCTGAACCAGAGGGGGAGTTGGTAACTTTAATTTTTTATTCTTTAAAGTGCAGCCATGTTGCCTTAACAGTACTGCCACTTTCCAACACATTATATAAACGTTTAAATTCTTGATAAAATACAAAATAAAACATAGTTTAATTGTGGTTATACTATGAGAGAGATTGCATAGGTACAGTAGTGCTAATCCAGTAACTTCTGTTTTTTTTCCTGAAGATGCCATTCTCTCATTCTTCTTCCGTCTCCAGGCTATTCCAAGACAGCAGCAGTCGCCTGTTCTGAGGCCTCTGCCAATACCACACAGAAGTTAGCCGCTAGGAGGTGCTCAAGTGCAGTTCAGTGCCTGCCGTCCCTTTGAGGTTTCCGACACATCTGTGGGAATGCCTGGCCTCTCCCCAGTCACACTACAAACAGTTCATTTTTACTATAACCCTTTGATACAGCTCAGATGGTTCAACTTTTATATATACACCATGCATCAGAGGCTACTTCAACATTTCTCATCCTCATACAGGCAAAGAATGTGAACTTTCACTTCAGCAGCGGTATATTAGGTCAATTTACCTTTTCTAGACCAAACTGAACACTAACATGACTTACCTGTAACCTCATCATTGACAACAGCTTCACTGGGGCTTGCTCGTTTAATAGCACTTCTATATTTATCCAGGATATCCTCGGCAGCCTGAGCTTGTGCATTCAACCTGGGAATTGGCTCATCTGGCAACACACAGAAACAGTGTGAAACAAACAAGTCTGGCTATTCTTTTTAAAAAAAAAGAGCAATTTACCATTTTGTTCTTTAAATCTGCTATGAGTTCTAAAAATTTATTATATTGCTTCTTAAAAGTGCTTAATGTATGTTGAAGTGCTATTAAATAAAATCAGTACTAGAGGTTTTTAATGGCTCCACGTTGAACGTACTTTGTATTAAAGAAACTATTGAATTGATTATTTTTACTTTTTAACTCCTGAATTGGGCTCTTTTTATTATGAGCAAATTTCAATCGAAGTACAAAACAATCATATCTCCATTGTGGTCAGAATATGTGTCTAACGGTCCTGCAGAGTAATCATTAAATTTCTTCATTGATCAGATATTGGTAATGGCTGTACCAAAAGGCCAGTTAATCAAAGCCTGAAAACTCTGGCCACTTGTCGGTAAGAGCTATTCATGAAAAATGCTAGTAGATTAGTTATTGACTGGTTAGATTTTATGGATTAACTGTTGGGATCGTTCACATCCTTACACAAATTTAAACAGCATACTGGGAGATCACCTGTGGCTTTGCTCACAGGTAATCCAGGCCAAGGCTAGAAAACATGATTTTGCATGCACAGAAACCATGAAAACATGCCCATCACACATGCGCAACAGTGAGCAACAAAAGCACAATGAGAGCGCACTAAGTTCCCAGGTCACGCATATTCGGAAACACAGAAAACACTAACCCAAAGCGCAGCTCAAGCATCAAAGCTCCAGGAATAGAGCAGAAAGCAAGCAAGAGCCCATGAAAGAGGTGAGGCCCGTGCAAGATGAAAAGTGGTTGCAGATACTGGAAAATGAGATGGGTAAGGTTTGTGATTTGTTTTGTTTCAGAATTGTTAAAGTTATTGGTGGAGTTAATGAGGAATCAATATGACCACTCTAAGCATGTGGAATTTTTTTTGCCAGGGATTTGATTGGCTACTTTTGTGCTCATTCTTTGGATGCTTCTCAGGTGAATGGAAATCTAAAAGAGCTGGTATTTGTTTTTAAGGATAGGGCTTAAAAAAATGGTTGTGATTGGTTGCTTTTCAGTGAATGCAAAATTTGAGCCACACACAATGTTTCACACCCTTCAGACCTATGGAAGCATGACAGACACAAAGCTTTTATACAGACACAAAATTTTACATAAACATTCAATATAATCTAGGAACAGGAGAAGGCCATTCAGCCCTTCAGGCTAGTTACACCATTCAATCAAATCATGTCTAACCTGTACCTGAACTCCATTTACCTGTCGTTGATCCCTTGATACCCTTTGCCTAACAAAAATCTATTGATCTCAGTCTTGAAACTTTGAATTGATCCAGCTTCTATAGCCTTCTAAGGGAGAAAGTTCCAGATTTCCACAACCCTTTGTGTGAAAAAGTGCTTTCTGATTTCACTTCTGAATGACCGAGCTCTAGATTTTTTTCCAGTCTTGGGTGTAAGCGTTGCTGGCAAGACCAGCATTTATTGCCCATCCCGAGTTGCCCTGAGACGGTCGTGGTGGGTCGTCTTCTTGAACTGTTGGTAGCAGTTTGATACAACTGACTGGTTAGCTAGGCCACTTCAAAAGGGCAGTTAAGAGACAACCACGTTGATGTGGGACTGGAGTCAAATATAGGCCAGAATGGGTAAGGACGGCAGGTTTTCTTCCCTAAAAAGGACATTAATGAACCAATATGGTTTTTAAAGACAATCAGACAGCTTCATGGTCACTTTACAGATGCCGGCTTTAATTTCCAGATTTAAAAAAAAAAGTCAATTCAAATTTCTACACTGCCATGATGGGATTTGAACTAGTGTCCTCTGGATTATTGGTCCAGACCTCTGGATTACCAATCCAGCAACAGAACCATTACACTACCATATTCAATTTTAAGTTTGTGCCCCATTGTTCTGGATTCCCACACCAGAGGAAATTGTTTCTCTGTATCCACCCTATCGAATCCTGTTATCATTTTAAACACCTCAATTAGATCACCCCTCAACCTTCTAAACTCAATGGAATACAAGCCATTCGTCATTCCAAGTGTCCTCAATCACCATCAAAAGACTGGTTGGAATTCTGTGAATTGATACAGAAATTCAGCCTTCAATTGAGTCATTTCCAATGTATTGATTCATAAAGTGATTTGGTTTGTAAAAAGTGAATGTGGGGAAACATGCTCACATGGGCTGTTTAGCTTGAACACGTTAAGAGCGCCCCTGGGAACCATACAACGTGCATTATAAGGAAACACTGATTTTAAATGGTTGAATCTTAACTTCTTCAAGTTTTTATTAAAAGTGCAATAATCATTTTCACAGTAACTGGAGAGGAAAACTGCTGCATCTTACCCAGATACCACTAAATGAATAACTTGTTGTTTAATAGCAATCAGATTTTGTCTAGGATATCCTTAACAGCTTTAACTTCTGCATTCAACCGTACTTTTAAAACATAAGAGAACATTCAAGTCCAAGGACTAATTTTCTGCCCTACAGCATTCAATTTCATCTAACTATAATTGCTTGGTTGAGAAAAATAAACTGAACTCATTTAGTACCTTTCTTTTTAACTTAAGCAAATATCTGCACTTTTAATTTGTATGTTTTTTTCTGCTGAGTTCCATTTTTGTTAATCTTCCAAATTCCCTTCATCATTAACTGCACAAGCTTTCAATAAATAGATTACATGTTTGTTTTTAAAAACACTTTGAATTGTATTTTAGTAACGGTCAGTAGTTCATGAAAATCTCAACTTTTTACTCCTGGTTACTCCAATGGTATCAATGTACTTGGGGGTTGCACTAAAGTTACCAGCAACCAGCATCTAGCTTCAACTGCGATAAAATAAATGGCACTTGGTTGTTTAACTATTTCATGCCTTGTACTCAAAACTTCTACTTTCCCTGAAAAGTTGGGGGGGGGGGGGGGGGGAAGACAAGGTTATTTACAATTTTCTTCAAATTTTCATAACATATTTCTAGATTTAAGTAAAAACTATAACCTTTTATTTTCAGATTTATAATTCTCGAATCCTTTACACCAACTCAATTATCCAGGCTCCCATCATCCACAACGATTTTGTGGGTAATGAGAGATCAGGAGTCTACCTAACACTAGTTTATTTCTCGACTCAGCTCTGTTGTTCTGCCCTTAATGGCAAGATCAGCGAGCATCAGAACAGCTTGTTTACTGGCTCTTTGTTGCCCCATGAAACAGGTAAGCAAAGCGCATGTTTAAGATAACATCATCTGGTATAGTAATAAGCTGACATTGTACTTAACATGTGCTCCACTTATCAATACAGCAGCACACCTAAACCTGTAGGCTCTGTCGTGATTTGGAAGTGGGCAGTTCCACGGCACTGACCCCTGGGGCAGCAGCCAACAGGATTACTGCAGGAGTGCTTTGGCATCACTGCAGCTGTGAGCCTGTAGTTGATGTTGAGGGAAAGTTATTGGCTCTCTCTGGTCCAGCAGCTGGAGTTCCAATGGATGCATGCAGAAGCTGAGAGCTGACAAATCAGCAAATCCCACATAAGAGCAGCGAGGGGAGGAGAGTGCTTCTGCAGAATCTCAATGATCTGCTAATTTCCATTATCCACCCAGGGACTTCTTTTATAGAGGAGGATTGAGGTTCCACTATATTAGTATAGTTTTTGTATCCAGTTGAAAAGAGGTAAATCTGCAACCAAATCAAGTTTCGGCATTTGAATTTATATTTTCCAGTCATATTCCTTCCTTTGTGATCTCCATTCTTTACAATTTTCATCTTATTGCCAAACGACTTTGTTCACTCCTTAAACCAGTATAGCTTTCCACAATTATATTAAAAAGATCCAGTCACCAAGACATCACTGGACATCAGATCTAGATCCAGCAACCTCCAATTTTATCTTGCCCACTCCAAGGTATGTATGACAAAGGTGATCTCAAATTAATGCAACAAACACTAAATGCGGACCAACCATGATCAAGGAAGACAGAATAACATATGCATGGATAAAGTGGCTTGAGGGAAGTGGGAATAATAGGAGTCAGGAAGGAAAACAAGTCATTGTGATGTGTGGGTGAAATAAGCACCTCAGGAGTGTCAATATTCAATTCAAGATTTATGTTCACGGAGGCATTAAATTACATAAAACACAAAGCCCAGATAAATCAAGTTTCTTCAATTATTTTAACATTCAAACACTACAAGTACTTTAGTGCTAATCAGAAAGAAATACAAACTAATCTACCTTAGTAGAGCAAGTTATCAGTTCTCAGCTGGGCCAATGGATAAGGCATGAAGTTGAGCCATTCCACTGATGTTGGGAAGTTGCCGGGGGCAGGGGAGGGCATAGAACAGAGAAAAAGGAGAAAAGAGAGACAAGAAGAGTGAGGTGCTGAGTCTCACTATTCCTGTGCATCATTCATGCTGCTGTAACAGGAGGATACCTGATGACAAATGACCCCCAGGTGGAAATAATTGGAAAAAAGATAGGAACCAGGAAAAAAGACGACTTGATGCCTGGCACTTAAACTTAACAGATTTCCAACAAATCCTTTTCCTTCGAACTACCAATTTAGAATGTATAGAACTTATTTTGCATCAAAAAATACCGTAAAAATATAAATAAACTAGCTTTCATATTAACACCTACTTCTGACAAGTTCGAGACACACCAACTGATCATCAGACTTGTGAGAAACCACTATTATGTACACTGTGTAAACAATAAACAACAACTTGCATTTATACAGAGCCGTTAATGTAGAAAAACATTGCAAGGCGCTTCACAGAAGTATAATCAGACAAAAATGGATGCAGGTAAGATTTAGACAGATAGGTAGATTAAATGATTAATAAATTAAATCCCATGTGATCTTAAATACTTCTATCAGATCGCTTCTCAGTCTTCTCCAAGACCAGTTACCTTATGGCCAACCTCTCCTCGGTTCTGGATAAAGCTAGTAGCCTCCCCCGCACTCTCTCCAATAACTTAATACATTTTTAAAATAGGTGAACAAAAACTGCATACAATATGCCAGGTGTGATCTCACCAAGACGAGATATAACTTTAGAATTCCCTCAAAATAAACTAACTATACATCCCAACATTCTGTTACCTTTCCCAAGAACCTATGCTGACAATCTGTCCACCAATTCCATCCGCACTCCAAGATCTTTTTCCTGTTGCGATACTGCAAGCACATTTCACGTCGTATATAAACCACACCACTTTTTCCTCGGCCGAATCTTAGAACTTCACACCATGATTTTTTTCGATTTGTGTACATTGATAATCATGACTTGCCATTGTTCAGATTGGCAAATTCAGACACATTGGACATGATTCCATTGTGCAAGTCATTTATGAAAATAATGAATAGTGGTCCCAACACCCCACCAACAACTGCTTTCCAGCCAAATACCTCCCTATGAACCACAACTCACTGCTGTCTATCCCATGAGCCTGAAAAAGCAGTAGTCGATTACGTGATTCAGTTGAAACACCTGCCTGAAATCCAGGTATGCAACATCCGATTTCTCACCCCTATCTACTAGATGTGTAATTCCTCAAAGAAATCAATAAATTATGTGAAGCATGACCAACCACTTCTTAAACCAATTAAAATCTGTCGCGCAAGCTAACCCTTAACCCTATTCCACATTAAACTTATTTCTGCACAATTGAGGTAAGGCTTGCAGGTCTATAATTTGTCTGTTAGTCCTTCAGCCGCTTTTTAAAAATAGGACTCACATTTGCTCTGGGATGTGACTCGAGCCCAGTGAATATTGGTCAACTCCTTAAGACCCCAGGGATGAAAGTCATCATAGCCTGAGGCCATATCTACCTTGTGCTTCTGCATTATTCCCAATACATCCTCCCATGTGATTTTAAAGGATTATAGTCTCCATTCACCATTTTAGAATTTCTCATTTCATTCCTGGCCACTAATGGGAATTACTGGTTTAATATTTTAGCTACTGTCCTTAGTCACTACCATTGTTATTTCTCAGTGACCCAACACCTCACTGTACTCTTTGCTTGCCTCTGACATATTTGAAGGCTTTTCTGTTTCCTCTTCACATTTGCAGCTATATATGGTCCTGTTCTCTCAGTTTTTCTCATCAATTTCTTTGCATTTCTCAGCCTGTCTATATAGATCTCCCTATCCTGTCACTTACCTCAACATTTTGAACTTTTGAAAGCTTCTCCTTTTCCCTAATGCATTCCTCAACTTTGAGTTATCCACACTGGTGGAACTGGGATAAACTGCTTTTGCATCTTAAAAAAACAAAAATCCCTTTTATTTTCCCATTTTTCTTCCACATAATTTCCTCTAAATATTTCATCCTATTTTCATGCATTCCCTTAAAATTAGCTAGTCAAAAACTTATGAGCAAGCTTCCTTTTAAGTTGAGTCCTCACTTGTCGGGTGAAAACAACATTATAGTCGCTAGGTCCCAGATGCTGCCATTTGGCTTACTATCACCTCCTCATTAGTTAATACTAAATTCAAAATTGCATTCTCCCTTATAGGTTCACTTACATGCTGTTTTAAAGACCAGTCCCACACAATGTTGAAGAAATTCTTGCTCACAAACTGACTGTTCCCTTTCACCAATCCCCATCAATGCTGGGAAGACTGAAATCCCTCAATCACAATTGAAGACCTAGCACTCATCTATTTTATGGTTTCCCACTACAGTACACCTGCATCCTCTGGATTGTTTGGTGGCCGAAAGCATAATCCCATCACTAACCTTTTTCCTTTTTTGCCGTCTAAATTTAAACAGAGAATCGGTACAATTTTGAACACCCTCTTTCTCAATTACAGACATCTTTCCCTGACAAATATTGGCACCCCATTCCTTCTCATTTTCTCTATCCTTCCTAAAATACATGAAACCCTGTATTTTCCATTGAACTTCCTTAAGCCAAGTTTCAGTTACACCAAAGATGTCAATGATGCAATAGATGCCTATTTGCAGCTCAACCACCATGTCCCTTGCATCTCTTGTAACCAAGGACATCCTTCACAAATCCTTAATCTACCTTCCTTAATTATCCTTAGCCGATGGGCTGCTCTGCTTTCACCTTCCCACGTTAGAAGTTTAAAGCTTTTGATGATACCAAATTAGGGGGCATGGCAAACTGTAAGGAAGGATGCACGAGAATGCAGGAAGCCATCAGAAAGGTGAGTGGACTGGGCAGATAGGTGACAGATGTAGAGAAATCTGTAGCACAACAGTCTGGGGCAGGGGAGAACTGTGAAAAGAAATGTACCCTAAATGTTAAGACTTGACAAACAGGAGGGCAGTGAGATCTAGGGTTGCAGAAATGTAGATTTTCAAACAGTGGGAGGGCTGACAGAAAAGGCCATAAAAAGGCAAATGGATTCCTAGATATTCCACATTGGGTTGAATGTAAAAGCAAAGAGCTATTCTTAAATTTGTGAAAGTCATTGATTAGACCATAGTTGGAGTAGTGTGCATTTCTGGGTATTCTGTTATAGGAACAATATTGGAATGGGTACAGCAAAGATTCACTGGAATTATACTAGGAATGAGAATTTATTAAATATCATGGCTTGAAAAATTGGGGCTTTGTCACTGAAACATAAAAAGTTAGGGAGGGAATTTAATCAGGAGTCTTCAAAATTATTTTAGGAGGATCATGAAAGATAGTTTACACTGGTTGGTGAATTAATAACAAGGGAGCATCAAATCATGATTGTCAATACAAGAAGAGGTTGCAGTTGGAAGAAATGTTTTCACACAGTTATAACATGAATACTTTATCACAAATAGCTATTGAGGCAAAGACATAATTTAAAAAGGCAACTGGGTAAGAATCGAGAAAGGAAGAAAATAAAGTGATAAGGGGAATGGGATTAGTTGGACCTTCCAGATGAAGAGCTACATCGGCACAATGGGCCGAATAGTGACCTTGTGCTGTAAATTCTATCATTCAATTTAGTCTCAACTGATCAGCTCGATGAACTTTACACAGAAGCCAAAAGAGGAAAGCCTTTCCTCCTAAGATTGGTTGATACTTCATGAAACAAGAAAACATTCTATGATTAGTTAACAACTTCAACTCTTGGCTGCTGTTCTGTAAATCATCTCAGCGGCTAGTTCAAGTTAAGAAAAAAAAACAGAAGGCCCGGACAGAAGTTACAAATCGTTATAGGTTTAGTTAAAACCTAAGACAGACTTTCAGTAGTAAATACCACATTTTAACCAAAGGCTACTATTTTGTAGAAATACTTTGAAAACACGAAATGCCTGTATTAAAAATGATCCGGCATGGGCGTACTGAGTTGTGCAATATGGTCTAACTCCAGCACTTCGAATATGCCCCAATGGGTCATTGTTATTGGGACACCCATTCAAAAAGTTAGAAGGTAAGAATACAAGGCAAAATGTCACTGCTCATGTGGTGAAAACTGCAATGCTAGTTTAGTTTCTGTTCAGAACATTAGGCAACAGATTTGCTTTATCAATGAACTAGTAAAATGTACCCTTTTTTAAAAAAAAGATTAGTTTTCTTCAAATGTCTGCAGTACCACTCTTGAAATTAGACCATATATTTGAATTGGGAAAGTATTATTAATTTTACTAACTTGATGCAGCTTGACAAAGTAAAATGAAATTTGGCACGGGAACCAAATGACAGTGGAGAGGCGTGTAAGACTTTAGCTTCAGTGCTCCTAGTTTTAGAGAGGGGAAAAATACGAACACGGTTTCCACTCAAGTGCTGTCTAATGGCCCCTATTGAAAATGCACGTGAACAAGAGCTGTCATCACTGCAACACTCGGCTCATATGTAAATGATGGACACGGTGCCAGAAGGGAACGAACATAATTGCACTCCAGTAAGGAGTCAAACCTTCAGGAGTATATGGGAGAGGAGAAAATAAAAAACATAAAATACATAAGATGTACCCCGACCACTAAAAGAAAATTCATGACTGATAGTTATTGCAAGGATTACAATGAATCTGACCAATGTTTCTAATCACTTTCACAAAGTTGAAATCCCAACTCTACAGTTTCATTTTTAGCTGCACTTTTTCTTTCACAGTTGGTTTCTTTTTCATCTCCTTTAATATTGAGCAAGATACCTCTATCATTTAAAATCCTGTAATGACCGACGCAAAACCTGCTTATAAAGTGGTATTGCTACACTTGATCCTTCCACATAATTTGTGCTAATTTCAATGAAAATTAAAATTGATTCCAAGTATTTTCTGCCACAAGGTCAGATGGTCTGATTCTTTATTAAATGACATAGGTTTCAAACTGAAGTGATGTTCAACTCTCTTACAGTCTTATCCCTCAGTTCCCCAATTTCTATTCTTACCCCAGTTCTCTACACCGATCTGTGTGCAGAAGGTGATGAATGACCAAGGCCACTGATTTGTAGTTTTCAAAAGGAAATTAGATTGATTCCCAGAAAAAGACTAGTTATCAAAAACCAATGGACCGACAATAAACTTATAAAATTACAGAATGAAATCCCCAAACCATTGGCACAGATTCCAGAATCCATAAAATGAAAATGGAATTTCGCTTCTTCAATCATCAGATAATGACTCACTTTCTTCTGCTTATACTGGTATTGAAGTTGGTTAGCAGAGGGTGCAAGAGACAGTTGATTTTTACTAAGATTTTCTCTCCTAGATTCAGCAGAAGTCCTTAACTACTATATGGCTAACTGTACTTAGGACCTGACATTTTTAAAATTACACCTAAATGCAGCCAGTCAAGCCCCTTGTGCCTTGTGACCTAGAATAGGAATTACAAGTGAAATGTTACTCGTTGACATTACTCAGCAAATGAATTTGCACAAGCTGGTCAGCAGGTGTTCAATTTAATCACTATTGCAATTAATATGAGACATTACCAGATATCAAAATTTGGTCTGATTTAGCTTTAAGACACACCAGTTTTATTACATGCATGCAGATCCTAGAGTCTGGTCTTCCTTTCTGCTGAGCCACTCTGTGACATCACCAAGAGGAAGTATCTTACTGCACTTCAGAGAGGCCCCAGTGATTACAGGGGGGACAACTTCCAACCAGCCCGGGAGCCATTCAGGACCTTGGGAAGCCACTCAGGTAGCTTGGAATGCAGATACTGAGGTTTTTTTGGGACCCTGCTACCCCAGATGATGTGTATTCACAGTCAGAATTCACTGTCCCCATTGTTTCCAATGGACCTGGTCTAGCATGTTCCTCATAACAGACATCACAGAAAGCCTAGCAGGAAGCGAGACCCAACTTGACAATCTCCATGCAGTTAATAAAATTAATATTTTTGGGAAAAAAATTAAACCAAATTATGGTAAGTATATTATTTTTCTCTTTATTGCTGAAGTACTTTGAATTTAAGACGTATTCTCCCCATGACTTTTATTCCTCTGCGAGTGAATAAAAATGAAACTCAATCTGTTTCTTGAATTACTCATTGTATTCACTTCCATTAACAGAACATTTGAGTGTTCAGATCAACCATTACAAATGAGTCACCTTGTGTATGATGTCGATTACTCACTACTTACTACACATGAACGCATTAAAAATAGCAGTAATATTTTGGCAAATCTTCTACTTAAAAGAAATTATGCAACACAACTTCTGATAAGACAATAATACTGACTATGAATAAAATTGTGTGGCCAATGGATTGTCAACTTGAGTGGATTTTATAATGGCCCAGAATTTGCTGTAGCCAGTTAATCTCCATGATAGTTTACACTGCAAGTTGCTGGAAGTGCGAAATGAAGCAGTGCCCTCTACAGGGCATCTGGGATCTGTGTGAACAGGGCAAGCAACTGTTTATCTCCTAAACCAATCAGATTGAAGGACTTTTAAATCAACAGTGCAGAGACTGAACAAGGAACTGTAAAATAGAATGGTGAGTTCAATGTCAAATCAGATACAGAAAGAGAAATAATAAGGGGAAGATAGATTGGATTGAGAGAGAAAAAAAAGACAAAGTTTAAAAAAAAGTAATTAAAACTTATTAAAAAAAACTCCAACAATTAAAACCTGAAGGAATGAGACTTCACACTTGTAATAGTTAATTTTCAGTGCCAGAGAGGTTGACTGGCAGTCATTCACAGCTATCACGCCATTAAAAAGGATACTTAGACTAAAACGAACAAGCCCATACCTTCTGTGGCGAGTTTAGTTCGTATCTACCATGCAAGTACAGGAACTTCACGCTGTTCAATACATTTGAATGGTGAATCAGACAACGAGATGCCGTTTTCATGGAGCCAACGGGGAAATGGCGCATCTCGGACAGCAACTTTCGGATTTTCTTGCTGAACCGTGCATCTGCTCTCGCCTGAAGTTGCTGTGCGATTTGAGCATAAATAACGGTGAGCGCCATTAGCCTCGCCATTATTTTGACAGCAAATTCTGGGCCCATATTTGCCTTCTACTTGTGACCAATTACATTTAAAGAGACAAAGTAAATGAGCTTCTGTTTGGAAGAATGGAAACTGTAGACTAAACAAATATAGAGGTTGGCCTGTAAATTGCTCATGAAATAACAGCGAGGTTATCAGTGCTCACCGTTATTTCAAGGTACACGGAAGAGCAAGTTCCGGAGAGCGCACATGCACAGCCAAACGTAGAAATCGCTCTACCATTTGCCCCACTCGTTTGAAAGCTTCGTGTTAAAGAGATCTTGCCAGCTGAATGAATGGACCGGTGGAAATAAGCTAATCTCACCATAAAAAAGAAACACTGGGTTTTTTAGGTTCAAACCAATTTTTAACGGCGTGGTAATTATTAACAACTGCCAAACAACCTCTCGCACTGAAAATTAACTTTAAAAAATATGGAGTCTCATTCCTCCCGATATTAATTGTTAAAATAAAATTAATTATACATTTTAAAAAAAACTTATTCCTTGTCTTTTATCTCCGTCTTTTAATCCTACCCTCTTTTTATTTAGCTTTCTCTAACTGATTTTATAGTGAATTTATTAATTTATCTGCCACTTCCTGGTTCTTAGTCTGCATGGCTTGAGAAGGATGTTTCAAGCTGATTGGTTGAAGGGAGAGCGCTCTTTTCCCCACTCTCACATCTCCCAGGAAAGAGCGCTAGACTTCTTGCAGGTCTTCACTGAAGCCAGTTGGCACCCAGAAGCCTGCAAAAAGTTTGTGGGTGAGTTAGTTACATATGAGCGGCGGGCGTTTGTTCGCCGCTCATCACAATTTCCGGGCCAATGTATCTACCGCCATGACCACGAGTGCATCCCAATTTATGTATTTTCCCATGTTTTCTCCGCAGTCTTCTGAAGTTCATGGATTACATGACCCAAGTGACTACTCTTAACGTGAGCCTCTATTAAATATTGGCGGTCTTCTGAACAAAATTAAAAACAATCAATACAACCATTTGATTATTGCACCAGAATCAAGGTTATTCCTGTACTCACTTGACAATCTCAAACACATGTAATTTCCTGTAAGGGTCACTGGAGAATGATCAAGAGCACAAATCTTGGTAATTTTTTTCCCCTTCTTTCCTTAGCTCGTGGACACTGAGGCAAATTATAGCATTCCCTCAATCATCCAGCTGAGATTAGTTTTGTGTAAATAAGGGATTCGACATGACATGTTCATGGTCTATATGGCTTAGTACTAATCCGTGTGATCAACTTACCAAATGAATCATCAGGGAGTCTTGCCACTACTTTTTCAACGGTGGCAGATTTGAAATCCAAACATCAATTATCTGAATCGACTGGTTAATGGCTAGACATCCCAGTATGCCTACCTGTATAATTATTTAATTCTCCTGTGCATCAGTGATCATATATCACTTAATACAAATAAAGAAATTAAATGATCAGTACCCAAAGCATTCACTTAACCAAACCTGAGTGTTTCTCGAATCGTTTGGGTTATCATGCTGTATTGTAATTGTCAGGCAAAAATTTCCATATGAAGTTCAATCTTTCATACTGTTAAAATCTTCTACTACTGAAAGGATCGTTATAGACATGTGATTTTTTTTTTTTGTCATTGAGGACTTCAACTTCCCTCAATAGAACACCTATTAATAATGAATCTGATAACTCCCTCAGACTTTTCCCTTCCTTTGTCCTGATCATTTTCAATTCTCACATTTTCAGCTGGCCTCACTGGCTTTTCACCCTCTTTTTTTGGTACAACGGGAGAGAAAAGGTATTACTCATTTAATTACTGCTTTAAACTTTGAACAAAACCTTCTGTCAGAAAAAGTAAAATGTTAAATTTAATTCATTTTTTTTGTATGACCTGAAGTGTGTTTATAATAAAATAAAAAACATGCAAAGCAACCATTTGATTATTGCACCCAATGAAGCCTCACCTGAAAGGAAATGAAGTGATAATCAGTGCAGCAGGGAACTAGGAAAGGTTAAGATTATAGTGAAGGGAGGTGAAGAGAGAAGAAGAAAAGCAGAGCAGCAGAAAGGCAGGCTACAAAAGCGCTCAAAATCACTGAAGGAGCAGAGAGACAGGCTAGACATCTACAACTAGTCTTGTAATTAGATCCTTGGCATTAAAACTATACACTGGGTAATGAGCAATGGCACATTTGTGATCAATGTGGTGGTCCTACAAGAATTAACCTTCCAGACTGAAGGTGCATGTTAGCATTAGGTTCAGCGACTACAGTGCAAAATCAAGGCACTTTTGAATCACAGATAGACCGTATATTTGTACTACATGGTTAGTGTGATTTCCATGCATTTGAAGTAAATACTTTTTTTTTAAGAAAAACAATAAAAAATCTGATAGTCTGCAGTTAATTAATTTATTTATTTAATTTTTAAAAAAAAGATTTTTATGTTTCATGCAGGTGTTATTCATTTTTGTAGACCTCATTCACCATTCATTATGTAAGGTAGGATCAGCCAACCTTGCATGGCCTGAAACCTTTCCTGTGCACCATCTTCTTTGTCTTTTTCTTGTTTATCTTTCTTCCTGAAGGAAATGGGAGCTAAAGAGAAAATATACCGTATTACAAAAAACAAAGTAACTTCATCACATGCAGGATGAAGAAAATCATGGCTTTAACCAAAACCTTGTGGTGAAGTGTAACTGACAGCAATGAAGGTTTTAGTGTTCGATAACATCTTTTCACACTATTATACTAGTTACACTGAAGATATTAAGCTGCATTTCTGCCTGCAGTTAGCTGATGATAATCAACTGGATATACACGACACTACAGTTATTTTAGTAAACACTTTCTCATTTTTCATAAGTGGTCAGTCTGCAATTTTTTTTTTAAAAACTGAAGATTTTAAGTTTTGGATGAAAATGATTTGTAACTAATGCTAAGGATAACTAATTTTTTTGGAAGGAAACAAAACTGCAGAACGTACTAAGTGTTGATTTTTGTTATCTGGACCCTAGCAACCAAGGCGGGGCTGGAATAGAGTGGGGATGGGGCAGTACTGACGTTGGGGCAGGAATAAGGAAAGTCACAGAAACTAAAATCTGATCAGTTTCATCCAACATTCTAGAGAAATTCCCAGGCTGTTGATTTCTAACGTGCCAAAGTAGTTGACAAGCAGTAAAACAAGGAATGCAAACAAGCAGCCTTTTCATTTTCACAGGTAAGAGTGAATCAAATCAAAATGCACTGAGCTGCCACAGGCAAATGCACAAGAAAGTTATATAGATGTAGTTAAGCTAGAAAAAAGATACTAATTGTTTCAAGGTGCTGTTGAATTCTCAATTGGATCAGAGATCTTTTACTTATCAAATAATAAAGCCATTCGATCAGTTATTTCATGTCCTGTGTTGCAAAATGATCACAATCCCAAGACTGACCTTTAGGAATAGCAGACACAAATCGTTTCTTCCACCAAGATTTGCTGCGATCTGATTTCTCATCATCACTGTCTTTTCTATCCTCCCCCTGGACAAAAGAGACGCAAGAGGGAACTTGAGAGATGTTTGGCAGAGAAAATGATTGAGGTGTGAGAAATAAAGCATTGTGAAGGATTGTTTAAATTTGGAACCAGCCAGATAGACTGCAATTCTCTCTTCTCGTCCTGTACGTTCCCAAATGCAAATATGTGGATTTAACATCACAAGGCCTCATGTAATACATGCCTCTCCGTCCCATTGTATATTGCACATTAGTAAAGTCGCAGTTCACTTAATTTTCGTCTGTATTGCAATTAGTTCCTCTTAGGATCAAGCAATTATTTTCAAGCGTAAACAATTGCATTTAAATATGAAATTAGTCTTGCTCTTAAGTGGGATGGCTAGTTTTATTCCATAAACCCACTGACACCCGAAAACATTTTACTAGCACTTTTGGGCGTTTACTATATTGCATGAGCTTCTTCCAATAAAACTTGAACATATGAGTAACATAAGGCCACTAAGACAGACTTCCATTTATAAACTGTCTTCACATGCAATGAATTTCTTTCCCATCTTGTAAAGACCAAATATTCAAGACTACGCATATAAAAAAGACATCAATTGAAAATATCCCCAATTAGGAAAAGATTTGTTTGAAATACCAGGAAATACTTGTACATTGAGACTAGACCTTACTAGGGAGTCTTTGCTTGGAGATGAAGTTGGCCCACAGGTTCCTACAGTCGCTGCTCCAGCTCCAAATAGCTCCTCATTCGCTGTCCGCCTGCTGCCTGGTACATTCCATCCAGGGTCACTCATTGGTCGGCGAGATGAAGAAACAATATCAGAGCTTCTGCTGCGTACTAGCCTTTCTGGAAAAGAGTGCCTCTGTTTGAGCAGCTCAGCTTCAGTTTGGCAACACAAATGGGACCCAAACGCTGGCAATCGGGCATCAGTGCCCCCTAAAGCACCTTCGAATATTGGAGGATCTGGAGGTGGGTGTGATGGTCTTGCATAGTGCACTTTAGGCCTGACTATTGATGGTATGGTTGAAGCTGTGAATTTTGGGAATAAAAAAAAATCACATGAATCATGGCATATAGGAGATTCACCTTCATTTCTGTATGTGTTGGTCATTTAGACCTATCCGTGCAGACTTCATTTGTCCAGATAGCCAGCAAAATCAGACAAATCAGGTCCACCATGCATGAAATCATAACGCAAAAAATGTTGAAATCCCTTGCTGGGGAGCAGAGAGAAACATTTTAAATTCTAAACTTGGAGTCTGGGATGTACAGTTTGCCTGAACAAATAGAAGAAACACACATCTGTTAACATATTTGGTTTGGGCAGATGTAGTTTGTTCTGTTTACCAAATTTTGCCCAGACAAACCGCATCCACGACAAGTGGAGTTCACCACTATTTTTTTTTGAGTGATTGTACTACCAGCTATAAAGTTAGAGCCAATTATTTGAAGCTATGCTTGGTAGCATATTAGAAATGAAACTTTATAGTCTGCAGTTCTTCAGTGAAGTGTCTGGAATCATATACTTAATTGGTTGTCCGATCATGACCATAGCAATCATCTCTTTATCCTGTTCAACAAATATACAGTTGCCAACTTTTCATTATTATTTGAGGATAATAAAAATAAACACCATTTACAATGTACATCATTTGATTTGGAAGTGGGATCAGTAAATATTTCTACGTTTGTTGATATGAAACAGAACAGGAGGGATTTCCAAATAGAAACCAAGCAGACATGATACAGGCTGATTTGGATGGATTGGAAAATAGAAGATGGCATTTTATGTGGATTAATGCACAGTGAGCTTTGGAAAAAGAAATAAGCATGGAAGTATAGCTAAGGAGCAGTTATGTTGACCTTAAGATTTTTGGAGCCAAGCAGAGATCCAAGGGCGTCCCCAAAGTCTCTCGACTTGTATTCATCTTTTTTTTTTTATTCGTTCATGGGATGTGGGCGTCACTGGCGAGGCCAGCATTTATTGCCCATCCCTAATTGCCCTTGAGAAGGTGGTGGTGAGCCGCCTTCTTGAACCGCTGCAGTCCGTGTGGTGAAGGTTCTCCCACAGTGCTGTTAAGAAGGGAGTTCCAGGATTTTGACCCAGCGACGATGAAGGAACGACGATATATTTCCAAGTCAGGATGGTGTGTGACTTGGAGGGGAACGTGCAGGTGGTGTTGTTCCCATGTGCCTGCTGCACTTGTCCTTCTAGGTGGTAGAGGTCACGGGTTTGGGAGGTGCTGTCGAAGAAGCCTTGGCGAGTTGCTGCAGTGCATCCTGTGGATGGTGCACACTGCAGCCACAGTGCGCCGGTGGTGGAGGGAGTGAATGTTTAGGGTGGTGGATGGGGTGTCAATCAAGCGGGCTGCTTTGTCCTGGATGGTGTCGAGCTTCTTGAGTGTTGTTGGAGCTGCACTCATCCAGGCAAGTGGAGAGTATTCCATCACACTCCTGACTTGTGCCTTGAAGATGGTGGAAAGGCTTTGGGGAGTCAGGAGGTGAGTCACTCGCCGCAGAATACCCAGTCTCTGACCTGCTCTTGTGGGCACAGTATTTATACAGTTGGTCCAGTTAAGTTTCTGGTCAATGGTGACCCCCAGGATGTTGATGGTGGGGGGTTTGGCGATGGTAACGCCGTTGAATGTCATGGGGAGGTGGTTAGACTCTCTCTCTCTCTCTCTTGTTGGAGATGGTCATTGCCTGGCACAAATGTTACTTGCCACTCATCAGCCCAAGCCTGGATGTTGTCCAGGTCTTGCTGCACGCGGGCTCGGACTGCTTCATTATTTGAGGGGTTGCGAATGGAACTGAACACTGTGCAATCATCAGCGAACATCCCCGTTTCTGACCTTATGATGGAGGGAAGGTGATTGATGAAGCAGCTGAAGATGGTTGGGCCGAGGACACTGCCCTGAGGAACCCCTGCAGCAATGCCCTGGAGCTGAAATGATTGGCCTCCAACAACCACTACCATCTTCCTTTGTGCTAGGTATGACTCCAGCCACTGGAGAGTTTTCCCCGATTCCCATTGACTTCAATTTTACTAGGGCTCCTTGGTGTCACACTCGGTCAAATGCTGCCTTGATGTCAAGGGCAGTCACTGTCACCTCACCTCTGGAATCTGTTATCAGATTCCTGTACTTCTTGACTTACAAGCTGTTGTGTTATTTGTGCAATATTAGAGCTGTTTTCCCTTTGCATTGATGCTGTTTTCCTGACACACTTTTTTTGGAGGTTAGGGTTCCCAGAAGTATGATATTTGCAGTGGATTTCCCATACAGAAAATTCTGGGGGTACCAGTAAATAAATCGCTGAAACCATCATACTGTGTGGTGGCAGTGAAGAAAGCAAATTAAGATTTTGGATCTCTTGACAGAGGTAGAACCTAAGATCCAGGGAAGTACAGTGCACATTTCTGGTTGCCGTACCATAGTAGGGAAATTCTGACTTTGGAGAAGGTATGGCAAAGGATGACTAATTTGATACCCGAGTTTAGGCACCTCAGCCACAAGGAGGCTGCAGAAATTGAGTATGTTCAAAATTGATAGTGTAGACAAAATGAACTATGATAATGAATTTATGTCAGTCACAAACTCTACAAGGGAGCACAGAAGATAAGTGAACAGACGGTTTAGAATTAATTACTTTAAGAGAGGGCAGTTAAAGTATAGAATGGACTGCCCAGGGAGGCAATGTAGGCAGGTTATTTTGGTAAATTCAAGAGGGAGCCAGACAGATAGTTTGGAGAAAGAGTGAGAGAGAGAATGGCATATGATATTGTCCGCTCCTTGGGCCTGGCCAGAAGGATCAGAATAGTCTTTTGCAGTCCTCCGCATTCCTATGCATAGAACAAAATAAGTCCATCTTTATTCTGTGCCTGTTACTCTAATAATACTGTAATATTATTCAACTTGGATGATAAATGTTAACTTTCTATCTCTATAATTTATAGTCAAACTCTGCACCGACGTGCCATGGAATAGCAGCACCCGGGGGAGCTCTGCTTCCCCACATCACATGTTCTCAATCTCTGCTATGTCATTAGGAAAGGCACCAAGCAGAAGCCAAGAGATTCCCACGAGGAAGAAAAATAAATGAGTAAAAAAATCCACTCAGGGCTTCTCTACTGCACCTTCAGCTGTCAAGTAAAGAGAAGCATTGGGAAAGGCCTACCCACTTATCAATTGGGGAAATGGTACAAGGAAATCTAAAGAACGGGAGAAAAACTTAAAACAGAAGCACAACATAATAAATTACGGCTTCCCTGTCCCAAAGCACAGATTTTTTTGTATTTTATTTTCTATCTTTTCCTATTTACTTTAGTGGCTTTGCTGGTTAATATTTGATATTTCTTTGTTTTGGTGGGGGGGGGGGCAGAAGAGAGGATGAAGAGAAAAAAAGTGAAGAAAAATATCACAATAAAACAAGTTGTAATTTATAAATAGGTGCATCTTGTTAAGTGAGTTGCAGGGAAACCTTTTTTCTCAATCGAAAGAAGTTACTGCTATTAGACATGCACCACTACAAGATGCACTGCAAGAAATTTAAACCTACCCTCAGAAGACAGTGGATCAAACATTGCAAGCAATGAGTCTGTCTGGGAAGGTGGAGAGGTCATCTGATGTGCGCCTATAAATCAACAGTGGAAAGAAAAAGTAGTAATATAAGTTAGGTTCACCAAACTATAAAACTTACACGGGCTGCTTGAGTTGCACATTCTGAAGCATAGTGAATGCTTACGTCAGTTACAGATCAAGCTGCAGATTGTAACCATGGCTTTGTTTGTGGGCAAGTCAAATAAGAAGCCATGGACATTCTGGTTTTGGTATTGTGCAATATATAAATTTGCATTTGGAGTGTGATGCAGCATGTGTGCGCATACAATTCAAATGCTCGTAACTGAAGCTTGCACAACACCTGAAATGCCAGTTCTTGTGCTTAGAATTAGTAAATGCATAACTTAACTCCAAGTGACACAAATCTCGCACCCCTAACCAAACAGAATTTCCCATAAGTATGTAGGAGATTCAACAAGGAACAAGAATACATTTGAAGATGCTTAACTGTTCAAAATCTGAATGCATTAGAAACTGTCAGCTGTGGAAGAAAGTTCTTTATTATCTATCCCCCACATCACTAATTTCTATTGTTCCAAATATTTACGCATTGGCTTCATATTTAAAACACCTTTATTTACCTTGCACAATTTCCTCCACATCAGGGCTTGTAACAGAATCTTTACCCCCAAAATCGGAGCTGCATTCTGACCGTAGATCCTCAACCTTGTTGGGTATGTCTTCTGAAGTTGCACTGATGCCTGTTAAATAGTGTAAAAAGCCTAAAAGGCATTAATTCTGAAATGTAAGTATTGTGATTGGACTTCATGAAGAAAATGTCACCTTACATTTAAAAACTGCCACAATTTTTAGGAGGGACCGTTTTAAGCTTCTGCCTAATATTTATTTGTATATTAATTAATCACAATGTTCCACTATCCTGTACCTGATACAATACTGAGTCCGGGTGTACTGGGCCGTGAGCTCACTTCTCTCACATCTGTATCATCAGATGTGCTACCAAGTCCAGAGCAACTCTCCAACTCCTGCAATCGCTCCTCCTGCTTCAAATCTGTGGCTTCTGAAAAATAATAAGTAATATTTTTATATTAACTATGATGTCTTTTATCATAATGCTTTTCAATAGTCTACAAGTCAGTGATTTAGAAGAAATAATAATTTAATTTTCTTCATGTCCTCACCATCCCCCCAAGCCCTGGACAAAATGATAAAACTTGTCCGACGAGGCAAATTGATCGTGGGACCAAAACTTGTGACCTTGGATTTAGAGTTCAGTGATCTACTGGGTTATCTGATAGAAATTCCTTTTCATTTGCTTCTGTTAACCCAACTATTGTGCAATAGTACCAATACCTACAGCAAATGTCAGGGGACACCGTCTAGCTACAAATAACTGGCTCCAAATGCTGTAGTGGCACCCACAACATTACTCAGTGCAGTGCCTCAAATATTTATTTTCTTCTCTAGCCAAGGTTATTCTTCAAAATACGAAGTACAATTCTGGTTACAATACTCAAATATTTCAACCAACTAGGATGGGCAGCTTGTTTAGGCTCAGATACTTATTTTCATAACTGTAATCAGACCCACAATATTGAACTTGACATATTGCTGTTATGTTTCTGTAAATTCACTGTTTTCCCCTTTTAACCTATACACACCTGGATAAAAGAGGCACAAACATCTGATTCGACACATTTTGGGCATGAGCATTTGTGGTTGTAAATGTGCCTGATTTTGTTTCTTTCCCACTGCAGTGTACTAAAGCCAATTTTACTTTAAAGCATACAGCCACCTTATATACATACCAGTTTTAGAACTTTACAACTAATCAGTACAAAGTTCTGTTGGACTGCTAAATTGCTTTCACATTCTCTCAGCAACATGTGCAGTGCACCTTTATTTCAGGCAGTTTCAGCATAAAACTCAATCCAAGTAAGATGAAAAAGGTTCATCTCCACAATACAAAATACAATTATGATTACAATACTCAAGTATTTCAGCCAACTAAGATGGGCAGTAAAATTCATAAATAAAGTTAAATAATCAGACGCCCAAAGCTGAAAGTCAAAATCTCATGTCAAACCATTAATATTCATTTTCATGTCTTCATTGTAATTGGAAATATATTAAGAGTGCATTAATAGCCACAGGAAGATTTACATTTTTTTTTACATATGTTTTGTCCATACTTCTAATAATGGGATGCTTGAAAAATATATGTAAAAAATTATAAAGACAGACTCACCCGAGTCACTTGGCAGAACTTCCACACTCCAGGCCTCGCTCGTTGTCTCAGAGATTGTTGACCCTGTGCAAGGATCAAGTAGCACTGAACTTGAACCTGGTAAACCTAGCAAACTACCCAGCATATTCTCTGCTGCTGCACCTAGTACATAGAAAAATTTACATTTTTCTTAGCTAGCATACCACTCAACAGCATTTTTACATATCAGATATTGTGCTGAGGGTGGGTTTGACAATCTTGCCGAACATGAAAAGCTTATTGAAATGGTTTGTCATTTCTTTTCTTCAACAGCAGTTTTATAAGATTTCTGAAGTCCCCTGAAAATAGCAGCATTGAAATCCATACATAAAGCACTTTTTTTTTTTGCATTAGCCACTTCTAGGTATTTTACAAGTCAACGGCATTAGCGTTCATCAATATATTGCAATCCTAACACCCAATTCAGAAATCTGAAGCAAGTCATATTTTGTCCTGTTCTGTGCATACTACTGTATTTTTAATCCATTTGGACCATCAGACATCGGTAGTGTAACCTGGAATAAGCATCTAAAGTACCTTTATCAATATTAAGTTAAAAACACTGGATTTTGTACAAAGGATAACTGCTGCATCATACCCAATATATTACAATTGAGTTAAATGGGATGTCCTGCAATCTGGGATCATTTTAGTTTTACAGCAAAGGCTCATTGAAGAAGAGGAGGGTAGCCATTTGTTGTCCACCACTGAGGTAGGACAAATCTGGGAAGCTTAAAGTTTGAAAAAAATATTAACAAAGACATAAGAAATATTTTAAAACATGGAGGGAACAGATAAGATGGCTGATATTCTTCTTAAAACACAGAACAAGGACAGTATTTTTTTTTAAAAAGAAAAAGGAAACCACAGGTTAAAGATGACTTAAATAATTCCCTCGACATGACTGCCACAATTAGGCTACCTGAGTACAAGTGATCCAGGACAATTTTAATTCTGTTCTCATTCCACCCAAAATTCTCTCAATCCTCACTGATAGTGAACAGCATACCTGCTCTTGTATGTGATACCCTGTATATGTGCATACCAAGACAAATAAACACTGGGAAAAAAACTGAAGTTACAGAAACATAACTGGGCAAAACCACTTTGTACACAAGTAAAACATGGTCACAATTTGTATGCATGCTATTTTACTATTGGCAACAATTTCTGTACTGGTACAAAACCCCTTTGATTGTGGACTGCACTGAGACAATTACAAAATGCAGTTGTAACTTATTTTAAAATATAATTAAGTTCAGTGAGTTTAATAATATAAACAGTTTTTCCATACTGGAAAATATATTATCCTTTGAAAATTGACTGTTAGAAACACAAAGCACTTCGATTTCCAGAGGATCATATAAATACAACAGTTGTCAAATTATGAAATGAGTGTTCTGAATACGGAACTGAAATATTCAAAAAGAAAATAAACCGGTTTTTATATGAGCTGGAAATAAAGGGATGCAGGAGGGACATTCGGTTGTCTGGTTGGATCTGCAACATGACCCAATCTACAGAGGATGCTCGCTGATTTAGCCCTGTCTCTTGCTTAAATTCTTGGGTTCTTCGACAACAACCTGCATTTATATAGCACCTTTAACATAATAAAACATCCCAAGATGCTTCACAGGAACAAAATTTGACACCAAGCCGCATAAGGAGCTATTAGGACAGGTGACCAAAAGCTTGTTCAGAGGTAGGTTTTAAGGAGGATCTTAAAAAGGAGAGAGGCAGAGAGGTTTAGGGAAGGAATTCCAGAGCTTAGGGCCCAGGCAGCTGAAGACATGGCCGCCAATGGTGGAGCAGTTAAAAAAGGGGATGCACATGGGGCCAGAATTGAAGGAGCACAGAGATCTTGGAGTGTAGTCGAGCTGGAGGAGGTCAGAGATAGGGAGGGGTGAAGCCATTGAGGGATTTGAAAACAAGGATGACAATTTTAAAATCGAGGCGTTCCTGGACCAGGAGCCAATGTGGCTCAGCGAGCACACGGGTGATGGGTGAACGGGACTTCGTGCGAGTTAGGATACAGGCAGCAGAATTTTGGAAGAGCTCAAGTTTATGGAAGGTGGAAGATGTGAGGTCGGCCAGGAGAGCATTGGAATAGTCAAGACTAGAGGTAACCGAAGGCATGGAGGAGGGTTTCAGCAGCAGATGCGCTGAGGCAGTGGCAGGGACGAGCGACATTGCAGAGATGAAGTTGGCGGACTTGGTGATAGGGCTGTCGTGTGGTCGGAAGCTCATCTCAGGGTCAAATAGGATGCCAAGTTTGTGAAAGGTCAGGTTCTGCATCAGACAGTGGCCAGGGAGAGGGATGGAGTTTGTGGCGGGGACCAAAGACAATGGCTTTGGTTTTACCAATATTTAGTTGGAGGAAATTTCTGCTCATCCAGTACTGGATGTTGGACAAACAGTGTGACAAATCAGAGACATTGTAATTTAAGACTATTCTATTTTGAAGATAAAATAAGTATTTCAATATGCTAAATCTGATCTGGTGCAGATTCCATACTTGTATCCATGGTCCTGAATCCCAGAAAGAAGCAGTTGCCTGTTTTTGCAACACTATTTACTCATAGATTTTCAATAAAAGATCTGCTTTCAGCATCTTGAGCATTATTTTCAGTTCACCAGAATCACTCCCAATTTAAAGCTTACTGAAGACAAATACAGGTATATGATTAAATGAGAGGCACAACAAGATCTGAAACAATTAGAATTTATGCCTCATTATCATGGTAATCTTATCACTGGGATAATGAGGTATTAATGGAGATTTAATGTGCATCTCATAATGCTATCCCTTAGAGAAACACATAAGGAAATTGCTGCAAATTCAGTTAATGATATAAGCATCCCAAAACACAACCTAAAAGCATGAAAAATGCTGGATGCAAATGAGAAAGAACCAAGGTCAATCACACTGTTGGGATTCAGCAAATGACAGTTGTATTTTAATATGACGTTTTTAAAAAAGTTACACTGCTCATGAGCAGCAATGAAAAGTTTTCAATGAAGACTGTATTAGAAATAATACTGAAGTTTACGATTTAGAATGCGTTACGCATAGCTTTCCTTCATTTTGAAGTACTGTAATGGCACAGTTGCATAGCACATCAGTTCTTCAATACAGTGTGCCACAAGTGGGAAGACAAGTGCTTGCACCGATGATTCTCCACATGGAGTGTTGCCGGGTGGCAGGTCGGCATGCATTTTGCCAGATGGAGAAAAATAAACCAAAGTCAACTGATGCATCACCCAAGGCTACTTTCCTGCAATCTGCTGGTAGTTGGGTCAAAAGGGGGACTTCAATTTGGTGCGTGGGGGTAGAGGGGAATTAGAGCATAAAGAAAGAACTTGCATAAATATATATAATGCCCAAAGTACTTTACAGCCAATGAAGTACTTTTGAAGTGTAATGTAGGGAAATGCAGTAGCCAATTTACTCACAGCAAGATCCCATAAACAGCAATGAGATAATGACGAGATAATCTGTTTCTTTTAATGATATTGGCCAGGACACCAGGGAGAACTCCCCTGCTCTTCTACAAATATTGCCATGGGATCTTTTATGTCCTCCTGAGAGGGCAGATGGTTTAATGTCTCATCCGAAAGACAGCACCTCCCTCAGTGCTGCACTGTCAGTCTAGATTATATGCTCAACTCTCTGGCGTGGGACTTGAACCCACAACCTTCTGACTTAGAAGAGAGAGTGCTACCATTGAACCAAGGATATCACAGCTTATAAGTTTCCTATGCAAGTACATGAGTTTCATCTAACTGATATCTCTCTACACTCCCCTTCCAATTTTACACAAATGAGAGCCATCTGACTCTTGTGATGATAGAATACACCAACTTCAACAAATTCAACAATTACTTGAAAGGTGGTGTAAATAATTTTATTTTGGCTATGTCAGGACATACTGTGTTTTTAATTACAAGTTGGGTACTTCAAGTCGACCACAGTCCAGTTGATTACCAGATTTGTTTTGCCACATCACAACCTTTCGATGTGATAAGTCATTTAACAAAACTCTATCAAATGCACAACTGGCAAAATGTGACAATTCTGATATTTGAGCAATTTGAAAATCAATCAGAAATGAACAAACCAAAAGAATCTTTCCAAGGCCACCCCTATTTAATATGATTGCTTGCACCATAGGCACACATTTTGGCGGGCAGAACAATTGTTTCTGTTAATCACTTAATATTTATCATACATTAGACTGGAAAATTTACCACGCCTCTTTATTAAGTTAACAGAGTTAATTAATGTAATTCAGTGTTGTGTTTTTCGATAGCAAATTGAAAACACATCAATTAACATGTTAAAATATTTTGTGTTCACAAGGTTTTGCATGTACCTACCTTAGCGATGTCATTATGACCAATTAGGTCATAGAATAGAATCCCATCACAAAATGTTACTAGAAATGCTGAAATACTAACAAGTTCACCATCAACTGCTAATTATTTACCTGCAATATCTTGTAGTCTGTCTTCATCAATGTTTGGATCAAAATCACTTCCTAAGACATCAGTGCTCCAGGTCTCACTCACAGTTTCTGAAATGTCCCTGTCATCCGTCAGCCCCATCATGTCTCTAATTTCAAATTTACGTAGTTTGTCATCCAGATTGTCTTGCGTTGTGGCTAAAATGGAATAAGAAGTAGTGGCATGAATCCTCCATAATTACATGACGTTCAGTTAAAAATATATCTTAATTTTTTTAGAAAAATGATTTCTGTCATTAATACTGTTGTTTACACGATAGAAAACCTGTAACTGTGGTATTCTCAGAACATTTTGCCAAGTGTAGGAACAGAGTACCAACAGACATTTGGGTTGGAGGTAAGCTTATAAAGGCCATGAGAATATTAGTGTAATTATGTTGCTTTATACAATGCAAGATATGGCATGCTCATTATCGCACATTTGCTAATTTTGAAAAAAGTCTTTTCCACAAAAATATCTTCTTGACAATATCCAAACATTCTGCAACAAGTGGCAGCATTCTCAGTCGATAAAAGCCACTTTCATTCCTCCAGCCCACATTTCTATTGATGCACTGTTTCTGTGCTTGACCAAGTGCTTTAAGAATACCAGCATTAAGTGTTTCCCACCTTGTGGATGTCAGTTTTAATTACAGAAATCATTTTCCCTAAAAACAAATTAAATTTAAGCAGCAAATCTCCATCCACTGAGGATACTGCAATTTGGAAATTAAAAGTTGATAGCAGGACTTCCCCTAGTTTCTACACATATCTGTTACTTTAGTCCTGCATTTTAGTTTTTTTTTTAAGTTGCAGTGATAACAAGAAATTAAGACTAAATTTTAGTTTCATGGATGAAAATACAGTATTTTTCAATCAACTATTTTCCGGCTTATCTTAGTCTGTGAAAGACTAGTATTCTACATTGTTGGATGCTGGTAGTTATCAAGATGCTTTAATGGCTGCAACAGCACAATCATGATCCATTGATGCAGGAACAGAGGATGAGGGCAGGAGGTTACAACTGTAGCAGGTGAACTGGGCCCAAAAAACTGCACGTGCAGTCCTGAATAGTGTGACTTTAAAAAACAGAAAATTCAGTTCCAACTTTTCGTCTAAGAGTTAGTGGGGCACAGATGTAGGCGGTCAGGTAAGATCAGTCTCTCACTGAATTACATCTCGACAAAAGAAGAAACTAAACCTTTCATCCGAATGTCACATGGGCTTGCGGTTAGTCGTGATGAGTTCAATGCACACTGGGAAAGTAAGAAACTACACAGGGGAGCGGGTCTGAATTCCACCAAATCAGATTTTCTTGTTACTGCATACCGTTGCTGTTTGACAGCCCAGAAAGGACTTAGCAACAAAAAGTTTTCCACTCAGCACATATCTAATTTACTTGGGGGTGCTGGTAGGAAAGAACCCACTAGGTTTTAATTATGTTTTACAGACACAAGAAAACCATTTAATAAAACAATGTGATACTTAGCAATATACAGAAGTAATGAAGGACGATGTCCAGGAATGGACTATTTCTCACTTAACATCCTGTAAGACTATCAGAACTCTAAAGCAGAGTTCATCGACATTACCCTTACCACAATTATGAAGACCCTCTCAAGCCTGTCCCCTGCCTCTGCACTCTGGACTAAACCACAGTAAAATGGATTACACCTTCCCTAGTTAATAGACCAGTAGGCATAAAGATCTCCTTGCAAAAAGATCAATCATATAGCATTGCAGCCACCCAGCTGTTGTATGCTGTTTTTTTTTTGCAGTGGAACAATATGTCGGTACACCAACCTGCTAATATGGAATTGTTTGCTGAAGAATCACACCTGTGATTCCCAATATGACCTTCACAATTCTGCCCACATCAAGGCAGATGCAGTGTGGATGCTTAATACTTCTAAATAGAAAGAAATCAAGGCATTGCTAAGTAATCACCTGAATTGCAGCATGACCAAGGCAACAGTGTGAGCAATGAGCTCTGTGAGGTTCCCGTTTAAATTCAAAGTTCTTGTTTGAACCAGCCATCTACTACCCAGGTACATTAAGTCTGTGTCATGGCCTTAAATAGTAATGCAAGAAAGCAGGGACCTCTGCCCCAAAACAGCAATTTGGACCCAAAACTCACCCTCCTCCACTGCACCACCTGCAATGGAGCCTTGCGCCACTTAGTCTTGCTCTGTATCGCCAGGTACAGAACCCCACGCCCTTCAACGCATATGTTGACAAATTCCCAGTGTCAAGAACAGCACGTTCCAACCCTACCATAAACCACAACTAAACAACCAGACTTAGAACAGAACCTAAGCAGGACTTGGCGGACCATGTGTATCTAAAAGTTGAGATTAACAAACTCTGCAATACCACGAGTGTCATCGGCACAATACATACGGAGCTCTGCGAACTTCACACTGCAAACACTTAATTGAATATTCCTTGGATGAACAAGAGGCTTGTCTCACTGCAGATGACAGAAGCTTAGTGGAACGAAGAAGCCAAGCATCCTACCTCCAGCCCAGAGACCAGGAGTGGCATAAAATGCAGATGGCCTCGACAACTGAGGACATCACAATAATATGCTCACTTTGACACCCCAAACGCCTGGAAAATAAAACATCCCTTTTATCGAGAACACCTGACACAAGCTCCCTGGATCTTGACAGCAGGACGGATTGAGAACAAAGGACACTCATCCTTGTTTCTACTTGACCAAAATGCCCCAGTAGCACAATCATACTTTCCAATACAAAAGAACCATCATGGACCGTACCGTGCCAAAGCCAAGGAGGAACTGCAACGACTCAGTCGCACATTTTTTTCCCAGAACTACTATGAAGGTGTAAGGCCGTCGACAACATGAAAACAATTTTCCAGAGCTAGGGTAGCAATTTTAGGATACAGTTCCCTGTCAAGCTAAACATCCTGGTGAGGAACACTCACTAACCTGTAATACCTCCAAAGCTGCCAGGTCTTTCCACCAGGATAAGGACAGCAGCACCACAACACCAAGAAGATAACCTCCAATCTCAATGACATTGCAACATCAACCTTCGAGAAGACCCAGTCAAGCTCAGTTTCTCATCCAAGGCCAATAACCCACTTCTGAGCAAACTCATCAAAAACATCACAGCATCACTAACACAGCAACACAACCTCAGCCAACAATACCTCAAGAAAACAACAAGACTGAGCTTCAAACAACCACATCACCCTAACCAGGTTCCTGAACATCCAAGCTGACAGCCATCAGGACAGACCATTGGGAACCTCTGCTGCACATGACAAAAGAACTATAATTCCGCTTTACAAATGTCCTTAGTCCATCACCTTTTCAATTACCTTAACGTTGTTTTGAAACACATCATTGCCCCTTGCATTTCACCATGCCCAGGTAATAATACAGTATAAGTTAGCTGCAACTGGTGTTTGACAACTGAAGCTAACAATCCACGAGAGGGTGACAGCTGGTGGACCTTCATCCCACAGCAACCTTACAGACCACGTATGCCTTGGTCTTCTAGCCAAAAACCATTGGTATAACAGAGGAAGCTAATACAAATGTAGCCCCAGATCTGTAGCTGGCAAACAGAAAGGGATTTATCCCCACCCTGTGGGCATGGACCAGAGGAGGTTGGGGAGGAAATAACTCACTCACACTATCTTAAGTATAAATATTTACTTACCACTGAAAAAACAGCCTAATAGACTGAAGGTGGCAGGGCAGTTCAGGAATTACACCATTCAATTCCAGCCACCTCAGCCAAGGGCTCCATTCCTGCCACATATTTATGATCTGCCCTAGGTACCAAGCTGCAGAACAACAGACCTCCCCAAGGCGACTCTCCTCCCTCCCTACCACGCACCCCCCCCCTTTACTGTTCCAAACACAACCACCTAATTTTTCTTCCAATGTCACTGAAACCAGAATATTTCTGAACATCAAGGTGCTCACCACCCAAATAGGAGTGAAAGAAATTCCAACCTTCCTCAAGAGCATAGAGATGCAGTCTTTCTGAAAAAAATCGAGCACACCCCCACAAAACCCATCAAGCTCAATTAAAAGTACTGTGTGGCCTACAAATCAGCATGTACTCTGTTAGTCTATATTTCACTATGACCCAAGAAAGTGTGAATTCTTGTACAACTTAAAAAATAAAGCGAGAGGGTGGGGTTGAAAGAAAGCATTAGCAGAGGTTGATCACCAGGGTTGCTTCCAACTATTCTTACTAGAATACAGTGCAAGGTACAAGGGGAATCTAAATGCAGTGAATTCATTCAGTCAATGGCTTGGTCTATAAAGGCCCTTAAAAAACTGTTCTACTTATTGAGCCTTCAAACAACATTACTGCCATTCTGTTTTGCTTACCTTGTTCATGTTCCAACAGCTGTAAAGCTTCAACACCATTACTCCCAGAAGGTCCTGCTCCTAGTTCAGAGACTGACTCCCCTTCCAGGTCCAGTGAGGATACAGAGTTTGAGCGGTTTGAAGGTCCTTTTTGAAGTATAAATTGCCAGTTCATTTAATTCAAATAGTAAATAGAATTTAAACAAACAAACAGGCAGAAAAATCTTAAATGGGCTGATTTTAAGTCCTGGTACCCCATGAAACCCATTTTGCTATTCACATTTGTACAGTTTGTTGATTTTAAAAAAAAAATCCCTTTCACCAAAGAATCACAATTCAGCAACTAGATTAATTCAACAGTTAAATAACAGAACTACTCCATTCCTCAATGGAGTTATTGAACAGATTGAACAGTGGCTACTGCAGCAAACTTGTTCAACCCCAACAATATACAGCTCGCAGTAATGAAGTGGAGTTTTTGGAGTTAGCACCCAAAAGGTCACCAATAGCTCAATACGCAGTATCCTTAAGCACTCTTTTAAGGTCAGGTTAAAAGGCTTCTCAGGATGTGGTCACCCCGCAAATTAAGAGAGTGCAGGCAGAGAGGGACTGGGTGACCGCCAGCCAGACAAGGACAACCAGGCAGGTAGTGCAGGAGTCCCCTGAGGGCATCTCACTCTCCAACCAGTATTCAAGTTTTGGGTGCTGGTGAGGGAGAGGGCTCCTCTCGGGAGTACAGCCAGAGCCAAGTCCAAAGCACCATGGGTGGCTCAGCTGTACGGGAGGGGCGGGTGGGGGGAGGAGAAAGGTCGAGAGAGCAATCGTGATAGGGGATTCTATAGTTCGGGGAGCAGACAGGTGTTTCTGCAGCCGCAAACGTGATTCCAGGATGGTATGTTGCCTCCCTGGTGCCAGGGTCATGGATGTCACTGGGCAGCTGCAGGACATTCTGAAGGGAGAGGGTGAACAGCCAGAGGTCGTGGTACATATCGGTACCAACGACATAGATAAAAAGAAGGATGAGGTCCTGCAAGCAGAATATAAGGAGTTAGGAAATAAGTTGAAAAGCAGGACCTCAAGGATAGTAATCTCAGGATTACTCCCAGTGCCACATGCTCGTGAGTATAGGAATAGGAGAATAGATCAGATGAATGCATGGTTGGAGGGTTGGTGCAGGAGGGAGGGATTTAGATTCCTGAGGAATTGGGACAGATTCTGAGGAAGGTGGGACCTGTACAAGCCGGACGGGTTGCAGCTCAACAGATCCGGGACTAAAATCCTCGCAGGGAGGTTTGCTACTGCTGTTGGGGAGGGTTTAAACTGGATTGGCAGGGGGATGGGAACCTGAGCAGGGAGTCAGAAGGGAGTAACGTTGAGAGTAGCAAGAGAGGGGAGGACCCAGGGGAAATTTACAATACAAATAGTACAAATAGTTGTTCAAGAATAAGTGAAAAAGAAAAGCGTAGAGCAGAAGAAAGAAAGTGTACTTTAGGCACTACAGATAAAGTGAAAACTAGATGTGTAAAGCGATTAACCCAGCATCGAAGCTGAAGGTGAGGCTAGGGTGTGTAGCCAAACTAAGAGTTCTATATACAAATGCACGGAGTGTAAGGAATAAATTAAATGAACTACAGGTTCAAATTCAAACTGGAGGGTATGACATGATAGCTATTACGGAGACATGGCTGCAGGATGGTCAGGATTGGGAACTAAATATACCAGGTTATAAGGTCCACAGGAGAGACAGGGAAAATGGAAGAGGGGGAGGAGTAGCCTTAATGATTAGAGATGAAATCACTTCAGTGATAAAGGAGGATATAACGAGGGGTAAGCAGCCAACAGAGACCTAATGGGTTGAATTGAGAAATAGGAAAGGATCTAAGACTATAGTGGGAGTTGCGTACAGGACCCCTGGCAGCAGCTCTGAAGTGCTAGATTATATAAAGGCAGAGATGAGACAAGTGTGTAACAAAGGCATAGTGGTCTTAATGGGGGACTTGAACCTTCACATAGTTGCTAGTCTGCTTTTCCCAATCGGTCAGAAAGGTAGTTCATTTCTTGAGTGTGTCCGGGATAGTTTTCTACAGCAATATGTCCTAGAGGCAACAAGGGGGCAAGCCATACTAGATTTAGTGATGAGTAATGAACCAGATTTAGTTAACAGCTTGACTGTGCGTGAACATCTATCCAATAGCGATCATAACATGATCAAGTTCAAGGTAGTGTTTGAAAGGGAAAAAAATGAATCAGCTGCTAAGATTCTAGACTTGGGTAAGGCCGACTTCAATGGGATGAGACAGAGACTGTCCACAGCAAACTGGGCAAATCTGTTAATGGGTAAAACGACTGATGATCAGTGGGAAATGTTTAAAGAAACATTTAACATGATACAGAATCGGTTTATACCAGAGGGGCAAGAACTCTACTTGCCAAAAAAAAACAGCCATGGACAAGTGAAGAGGTAAGGGACAGTATAAGATATAAGGAACGGGCATACAAAAAGGCAAAAAATGGCACAGATCCTGGCGAATGGGAAAGATACAAAGATCAACAAAGGGTCACAAAACAGATAGTAAGAGCTACAAAAAGAGAGTATGAAAAGAAACTTGCAAGGGATATCAAAACCAATACGAAGAACTTTTATAGTTATATTAGGAAAAAGAGAGTGGTCAGGAGCAGAGTTGGCCCCTTAAAAACTGAAAGTGGGGATATTGTCATTGATAATGGGGAAATGGCGGACATGTTGAATAATTACTTTGCGTCAGTATTTACAGTACAAAAAGAGGACAGCATGCCGGAAATCCCAAGAAAACTTATACTGAATCGGGGACAGGGACTCAATAAAATTAACATAAGTAAAACAACAGTAATGAAGAAAATAATAGAACGAAACAGTGACAAATCCCGAGGACCAGATGGTTTCCATCCCAGGGTTTTAAAGGAAATAGGTGAGCACATTGCGGATGCCCTAACTATAATCTTTCAAAGTTCTCTAGATTCAGGAACTGTCCCTCTAGATTGGAAAATTGCACATGTCACTCTGCTTTTTAAGAAAGGAGAGAGAGGGAAACCAGGGAATTATAGACCAGTTAGCCTAACATTTGTGGGGAAAATGCTGGAGTCTATAATTAAGGATAGGGTGACTGAACACCTCGAGAATTTTCAGTTAATCAGAGAGAGCCAGCATGGATGCGTGAAAGGTCGGTCGTGCCTGACAAACCTGACTGAATTTTTTGAAGAGGTGACTAAAGTAGTGGACAGGGGAATGTCAATGGATGTTATTTATATGGACTTTCAGAAGGCATTTGATAAGGTCCCACATAAGAGACTGTTAGCTAAGTTAGAAGCCCATGGAATCAAGGGAAAAGTATGGACCAAAGCAGGTATATGGAGCTAGATCACAGATCAGACATGATCTTATCAAATGGCAGAGCAGGCTCGAGGGGCTGAATGGCCAACTCCTGTTCCTATATTCCTAGTTCTTGGTTTATTTTTTAGATAATGTGGTCGAGCTATAAAGGGTTGGCATCAGTATTAAAGCGCAAGGGTTCAAAGTACCAAAGATTTTTTTGCCGCTAAATGCTCACAGTAAATCCACAATATGGTTCCAGGTTTAACATTTTATGATATTGGTCTCTATTCTCAAACTATTTTCAGTTTCTTCTAAATGTTAATTTTGGTGCACTATGAAACATTACTCAAAACCATTTTAACATAATTCAGCCACAGAGCTATCAAACTGTTTTGGTTACATAACATCATCCATTTATCTAGTGCCTTTAATATAAAAAAAATCCCAAGGCACTCCACAGATAGGCATACACAAAATACACACTAAGCCAGCAAAGGGGAGATTTGGAGGGGTGACCAAAAGCTTGGTCGAAGAGATGAGTTTTGAGGAGATTATTTAAAGTAGGGGAGGGGTGGAAAGGTGAAAGGGTTTTAGGAGGAAATTCCAGAAACTAAGAACCAGATGACAGTAAGCTGTGCCACCAATGGTGGAGCAAAGGGAGCGGACAAACAAAAGAGGCCGCATTCAGAGGAACAAAAAGTTTGGTGGACCTAAGAACATAGGACTGGAGGAGGTTGTAGAGATAAGTTGGGGTGAGACAATGGAGGGTTTAAAAGATGAGGACAAGGATTTTAAATGTGAAGCATTAGGACACTGGGAACCAATGTAGGTCAGTGAGGTGTGGGGTAATGGACGATTGGTACTTAGTGCTCGCCCATCAGAAGAAAAGCCTCACCTTCTGATATTCCCTCCAGATTATCACTGCAGAGGGAAAAACGCAGAGTTTTATCTGGTTTGCCGTGCAGTTTTCCATCCTCTACAGGCACTTCTCCCTGCCCACTCTCAGCAAGCTGCATGCTCAACACCTGATCAAAGTAAAGAAAGTAGTCAAGATACATTTAAATAACCTGTTACTTGATGGTACCAATCTATTTGGCAATACACTCTTAATTCAATGTTGTTTACTGCATAATTTAATTCTTTTAAAGCACAAAGCGTAACTTCAAATTTTCAGTAGACTGTCAACCATGAATTTAACATCAATGGCACTGTTCACATAATTATATTAACCTAAATCACTTCAGTACAGTTGTCGGGTAAAACTATACTACTGGTTTGGGAATCCCATCCAATTAGAGCAACAGAGTTGGATGACCGGAGTTATACAGCTAGTTCCACATTGCTCTTTGGCCAGGTAAAACAGATCCTTCCAATGAGCATTGAGGTCTGCTCACTGGTATTTTCATCTCCAAGACAAAACATAGAGGCAACCATTGGGATGCAAATCTCTTGATGCCTATTGTTAGGACCCTACATGAATTGAGTTGGGTCACTCTCCACCTATTTCACAGGGAGTGTGGGTTCATACCACAAAACTGCTCAAACTTCTGCATTAATCAACCATTCCAACTCAGATACAATAAAGTTATAATAGTCCATTAGTAGATGCTGTCAGGCTGGGGGTTAAGGTACATTGCTGAGGCAACTCAGAGGAAACTTAATTCTACATCTGGAACGATGATGCCAACCACTGCATACCCAAAAAGGAAAGTCTTCCCCTTTCCAACAATGACATTCCTTAACATACACAATTTTGCCAACAGTGTGCTTTCAGTGTCATAAGGATAAGGTTGTATCTGATGTGCAATTAACCCTCATTAAAATTCCTCAACCACCTCAGAACCACATTGTACTTCATTCACTCCAAAGATCACAAACTGCCGTGGCTCTGTGGTAGCACGCTCGCTCGAGTCAGAAGGTCGTGGGTTCAAGCCCCACTCCAGTCAGCACATAATCAAGGCTGACACCTCAGTGCAGGAGAGAGGGAGCCTGTCAGAGGTACCTCCTTTCAGCTGAGATGTTAAAATGAGGCCCATCTGCACTCTCCAATGCATGTAAAAGGTCCCATGGCACTTTCTGAAGAGGAACAGAGGAGTTCTTTCAGTGCCCTGACCAACATCACTAAAATGATTATCTGGTCATTTATCTCATTGCTCTTTGTGGGACCTGAGTGCAAATTAGCTACCACGTTTGCCTACGTTACAACAATGCCTACACTTCAAAAGTACTTCATTGGCTGTGAAACGCTTTGTAACGTCCAGAGGATGTGAAAGACTCTATATAAATACAAGTTCTATCTTCATTGGTAAAATTCTACCAATGTGAACTGAAAGTCAATTCAAGAAAAATAATTGAATGAAATGCTAAACCTGGTCACAACAGATTTACTATTTTACTAAATGAATCTTTTTGCTGCTGTTACCTATGCAATACAAGTCACTTTATCCATAAGATCAGAAAATGAAAATTAACATTTCATGAAATCGCAGGTATGCTACTGAAATAATTCAAAACACAAAATTAGATAGCCTGGGAGAATTTTTCAGCCCAAAATATTTTCTCTTCTCCCTCCATGAATCTTCTGGGTACCTTCTTCGTTGAAAATCCAGCAAATTCAACAACACTTCAAAAGGATGTTAATAAAATGGCCACTAGGTGGTGTAAACATCTTTTTTGCGCTCCCTCCACGAGGAGATAAACATTTAGCAATTTTCTCTGGCACAAATTAATGCACATTTGCCACTGTGGTTTCCTTTTTTGGTGGATAAAACCAAGAAACATGCTTCGATTCTATAGTGAAAGACAGAAGGGAAACGCTGAATGTGGAACTACAATGACAGCGTTTGTTGGGGCTGAGAACACAGCGCTACAGTTGTGGGTAAAAGACATTATACAACTAACTGTGGTTAACAGAAAGTCACTGTCCTCTGGATCTCTTGGGACACGCACGCAACACAAATTAGAAGTTCAATTTTATTGCAAATTAACGTACAGCATCACAGTATAACTTTTAAAAATTAAATATGTTGAGAAAATTGAGCAAAAATTCTGACTGTTGTAACAGGTTGTACTTTGATGCAACAGAATACCAGACAACCCTCCACCCCCTCGCCCAGTAGAACAAAAATGTTTTTGTGCCTTAAGCAAAGGGATAATGGGTGCAGAACAGAGTATTACACATCTGTAACTTTAGGATTAAATGAAGCAGTTCTGTCTCGTCTTGATCACAAATGTATGATTTGTTTTTAATCATGTTCTGTGAATTCACTGGGATTTTTTGTTAACAAAACAGTTACTTTCACATTCTTAAAACTTTATAATTTTGTGAATATCTTTCAAAATAATTTTGGCTGTGTAATACAAATCATACATAAACTCTGAGTATAACTAGATATTTTAAAAACTAAAAACCTTGGTGGTACGAATCTATATTGGTAGTAGTCTACTTTGAGGGTACAAATTCCTTTTTTCTTCCAGTTCCCTGCTCTCCAAGTTCCCAATATTAGCTGATAAGGTAGACAAGCAACTAGCCACCCACCAGTCATCCACTATTTCCCCAATCAGCGAGCTGTTAGCACATATGAGCAGCAATCCTGGAGTTATTCTGCAATTTTCTCTTCTAAAAGCAGACAGTGACAACCCATCAGAAAAGAAAACAAATAATCTCGAACAAGGAAGGATCCAAGTTCTATCATTTGCATATTTCTTGAAGCTTGAACCATGATATTATAGAATCAAAAGCAAAATACTGCGGATGCTGGAAAACAGAAAACGGTGGAGAAGAAGAAACCTGATCAAACACGAGAAGGGGAACAGAAAGCAATGAAGGTGAACAAGGTAATAGAGACAAATTGAAATCCCGTCAGAGAGAAGAGCAGAACTTCAAGGTGGGCATTCCTGGAAGAGAATTGGCAGTGAATTAAACACAAAATCAAAAGCGGTCAGCTAGTGCTGGTAATGGTTCTGCTGCTGCCATTTCCAGCTACTCCTGATCAATCTTTTGTTTCTTAACCTGTCCCATTACCACCCTCCTTGCCTTGCACCATCATTCCTTTGTCATGTAATCACTCGTGCCCTCTACCCTATCACAGACCTTCCCTTTTGTACTTTCCTCCCCACCCCGCTTTCCCTAGCTCTGTACTTACTCAAAAACTTTAACTCTCTTAACATCTTCCAGTTCTGATGAAAGGTCTTCCACCTGAAACGTTAACTCTGTTTCTTTCTCTACAGATGCTGCCTGACTTGCTGAACTTATCCAGCATTTTCTGTTTTTATTTCAAGGTACCATAGATGTCATTTATCCAGTCCGGTACAGCACATGCGAGGTTTGTGCCGCTCACAAGTTACTAACATGTGAATTACCCTTCTGCACCCATGTGATCTATCCATATTTCAGCTACACCCCACCACATTCTTCATTTAGTAACTACAGTCTCAGGAGGTACATTCAAAATTCAACATCACTTTTTGAGTCCTCAAAAGGTTGGCAGGTAAGTTACCCCCACACACAGCAATTCAACAAGCTGACTTGCATCAAAATGTCAATTAGAGATCAGAAATCAATTAATACTCAAAATATTACAAAACATGATTATTTTCCTGCTTTTATCAATAATGATTCTTGCAACAATTTCTGTGCCAAATAAAGTATCTGTAGCCAAGCCACCTCAGAATGAAGAATTCATTAAAAGTCTATTTCTTTAAACTTCAGAAGCCTTTGAAGTATTTCTCAGAACTTTCCACCACCACAATTTTGCATCCAACTTTCCAAGATATCAGGATGCTAATCCATATGATAAACACAAGGATAAAGTTTCCCTTTCAAACATTAAGTAATCAGAGGCAAATTAAAAATATAATCAAGTTCAATTAAAATTTATTCATGAAGGACACTTCAGTCACCACTTTCATAATTTTTAGCACTGCAATTCTGTCAAAGAGCATTTGTGTGAAAGGGATGAGATGATCCACATTGCTTGCTATAGAAACATTCTCTCCAGCAACTTGCATCTGGATAGTGCCTTCAACATAGAAGACATCCCAAGACACTTGACAGAGGAGAAACAGAAAGCAGCGGTGGTAAAACATTAAACTAAAAACACGGTAGAAAACAAAGGTTTTGAGGACGTTTTTGAAGGCAGGAAGAGAATTAACAACATGGGGGGTTTAGCAAGGGAATTGAAGACAGGAGGACAAGACAGAGAATAGGTTCTAAATATACTCCAAGAATCAGAACTCATCCTTTTGGAGGGATTTTGAGAAGTAACTAGTTCGTCGTTAAATGAGTCTTCCCTCATTAATGCTTATAAATCAATCAAATCACCTATTTCTATTCAAATGATTAGCTGGGCAGGTGGAGCATTTCCACAATTGTTAATGCTTTTGAAGTATGAAAGACAGTTCCTGGTTTATTTCAGAGTAACTGGTCAAGCTCCATCAATTTCATGCCCTAACCCCAATAATACTTGGGGTTCTTGGAACACAAAGCTATATAAATAGATATGCATCATTTAGGATTGTACCTCATTTTCTGACATCATGCCTGGTGTCATCTGTGAAGGAATGCCCAGTGAAATGACCAATACTTCTTCAGGTTGGACCTCCTGCAAGGGCTCCTGTGTTGCACTTTCATGTTCCAAGTGTTGATCCTTTACTTCATTTGTCCGGCTTCTGTTCCTTCCAGCTGAAAAATATTACATTAGAAAGAAATCAGTTTGTGTCTCGACTTCCTACAATGCGGACTAATTTAATTGAACTAAACTCCAATGAAATGTCTCAACATTACACACAACCTGTATATGCACACAAATCAATAACTATCACCCAACTGGACACATCACAGACAGATAAGGTGTCTATACATATTATAATACCACAAAAGTAGTGGATGGAGTGCTATCAGGACAAGGACTGTAGTGGTTCAAGGAGAAGGCCCACCACCACCTCTCAGAACAACTAGGGATGGGCAATAAACTAGGCATCAGCCACATCAGAAGAACTACTTAAAAAAAAAAATCTATTCAATTTAAAAGAGGCATCATCTTTGTGAGAAAGGATGAGACCAAAACAACAAAAATTGTATTAGGAAGGAGGCAAACCAAGAAACCTGCGTCTTTTTCATCACAATCATAAGTAACGTGAAAATACATACCAATAATATTTATTTTGTGCATTTGTTTACAAATGAAGACATTTTCCATTCGGAATAAGCATCCTTTGAAAAAATTAAATTCTGGAAAAAGAAATAAAATGAAACCCCTGGGAAATACTCTGCATACTTAATATTTTCAATCTTGGCCTACATTTTACAGAAACTTATTTCCAAAACTGAACTTAGCATACACATACAATTTGCCCAAATTATTTTGTTCTTACTTGAGGAGAAAGATCTACTGAAGTGAATAGATTTTTGGTATACAAAGTAGGGCAAAGGATTAAAAACAAGCCTATTAGATTATTTCCAACATTTATTTTGATCTTTTAGTAAATATTCCCACATGTTTTGTCTTGACTTATGAGTCGGCTTACAGGCAGCGAAGCACAATGAAAACATTTGAACCACACTACTAAGTTGATGAAATAGCTTAACACTAAATTCAAAACATTTCCACACAAAATTGAACAGCAACAATTGAGGTCTTGTGCATGAGAAATGTTTGTCAAGCACACCTGTCGCTGGATTAAGTTATGAAGAAATTACAACACAAAAACAAGACAGATTACAGTCCAGTCATTGGCAAGCCATATCTAATAAATTTAGCTAAATCTACAAGTTCTGGTAATGCCATCTTCCTTTTGATCACCACCCGTTTGCCTCAGCTACAATACTTCTTTATTATTTCTTTATTCTCTTATTTATTAACTGTGAAAATGAAGTCAATGTGATGATTTTTGGTCTTTGCTCCCGAACACATTTCGGTCAAACCAATCTCTTGGTTTATATGGACAGAGGTTAAATGCAGAAACAAGATTTATTGGCCCAGAATTTGTTCTAAAAATAACAGTGAGCCTAACAACGCTCACCATTATATGAGTGTGAACGGTAGAGGAACTTCTGATGACCGCACATGCGCAGTTAAACAGAGAAATCGAGACGATCCTCAACCAGATGCCCTGCTTGTCCAGAAGCTTCGCGGGAAGGTGATGTCGCCGGTTGGCTCCCCTTCGAAATGACTGCAACGACACTAAGATCCTCTCCTGACCGGCTGGAAACGAATTAATCGCGCCAGAAAAAGGTACGTCCAGTTATTTTAGTCTAAAATTTTAACGGTGTGGTAAGTCATAATGACTGCCGAACAACCCCTCTGGCACTGAAAATGTATTTTCACAAATGTGGAGTCTCATTCCTTCACATTTTAATTGTTGTTGGACATTTAAAAAAATTGACTATTTTTACTTTTTCTTTGTCTCTTATCGCTGTCTTTTAATTCAATACTTCTTACCCTCTCTTTATTTTGCTTTCTACAACAAATTTTACATTGAATTTACTATTCTAACTTACACTTGCTGTTTCAGTGTCTGTGTTGCTTATTAACATGCTTCAATCTGATTGGTTAAAGGGATAGACAGCACCTTGCCCCGTTCACACAGCTCACAGATGCCCGGCAGAGGGCGCTGCGCTGGATTGAGGGCCCGATAAGCGGAACCTGTAGCGCAAAAGCCCATGAAAAGTCTATGGGCAAGTCCAAGTCTAATGAGCAGCGGGTGCAATTTGTTCGCCGCTCAGAGTAAAATCTGACCAGATATATATAAAGGCGCACTGTCTGGTATACAATGGAATGATATAAACTGCGTTCAAATACATCATGTTGTCACATGCAATTAATATGACAAAATTTACACAACTCTTCTCCCTCAAATAAAACTTGCCAAACACTTCTTCACAAAAATGGTACACTTTACTTAGCATCATCAAAATGTTACAGCACGGAAGGAGACCATTCGGCCCATCAAGTCCGTGCCGGCTCGAAAGAAGAGCAATACAGCTAGTCCCACTCCCCCGCCCTATCCCCGTAGCCCTGCAAATTTTTTTTCCTTTCAAACACTTATCCAGTTCCCTTTTGAAAGCCACAATTGAATCTGCCTCCATCACCCACTCTGGCAGTGCATTCCAGATCCTAACCACTTGCTCATATCACCTTTGGTTCTTTTGCCAATCACCTTAAATCTATGTCCTATGGTTCTCGAACCTTCTGCCAATGGGAACAGTTTCTCTCTATCTACTCTGTCTAGACCCTTCATGATTTTGAATACCTCTATCAAATCTCCTCTCAACCTTCTCTGTTCCAAGGAGAACAACCTCAGCTTCTCCAGTCTATCCACGTAACTGAAGTCCCTCATCCCTGGAATCATTCTAGTAAATCTCTTCTGCACCTTCTCTAAGGCCTTCACATCTTTCCTAAAGTGCAGTGCTCAGAACTGGACACAACACTCCAGTTGTGCTCGAACCAGTTTTATAAAAGGTTCATCATGACTTCCTTGCTTTTGTACTCTATGCCTCTATTTATAAAGCCCAGGATCCCACATGCTTTTTTAACCTCTTTCTCAACCTGCCCTGCCACCTTCGACGATTTGTGTTCATATACCCCTAGATTTCTCTTTCTGTACCCCTTTAGTTTATTTGCCTCTCCTCATTCATCCTACCGAAATGTATCACCTCACATTTTTCTGTATTAAATTTCATCTGTTACATGTCCGCCCATGCCACCAGCCTGTCCATATCCTCTTGAAGTCTATCACTATCCTCTTCACTGTTCACCACACTTAGAAATTTTGTGTCATCTGCATGTGCTATTATTCATTCTTGGGATATGGGCATCGCTGGCAAGGACAGCATTTCCTGGCCATCCCTCGTTGCCCTCGAGAAGGTGAGGGTGGGTTGCCTTCTTGAACCACAGCCAGTGTGGGGAAGATGCTCCCACAATGCTGTTAGGTGGGGAGTTCCAGGATTTTGACCCAGCGACTATGAAAGAATGACCATATATACCCAAGTCAGAATGAGGGGGACCTTGGAATGGTGTTGTTGTCATGCACCTGCTGATCTTGTCCTTCTGGGTGGTAGAGGTCATAGGTTTGGGAGGTGCTGCCAAAGAATCCTTGGCGAGTTGCTGCAGTGCAACCTGTAGATAGTACACACTGCCACCACAATATGCTGGTGATGCAGGGGGTGAATGTTTAGGCTAGTCGGTGAAGTGCCAATCAAACCGACTGCTTTGTCCTGGATGATGTTGGTGTTGTAGCTGCACCTGTCCAGGCAAGTTGTTAATATTTCATCACATTCCTTGTCGGTGATGGAAAGGCTTTGGGGAGTCAGGAGGTGAGCCATTCGCCACAGAATATTCAGCCTCTGGACCTGCTCCAATAGCCACGGCCATGGCCGCTGGTGGACCAGTTGAGTTTCTGGTCAATCCAGAATATCTTCCAGGATATTGATGGTGGGGGATTCAGCAATGGTAATGCTGTGGTTAGGTTCTCTCGCTGGAGATGGTCATTGCCTCTCATGTGTGGCACCAATGTTACTTGCCACTCATCAGTCCAAGCCTGGATATGGTCCAGTTCTTGCTGTATGCGGGCATGGACTGCTCCAATATCTGAGGAATTACAAATGGAGCTGAATGCTGTGCAATCAAACAGCTCCATTTCTAACCTTACAATGCAGGGAAGATCATCGATGAAGCAGCTGAAGATAGTTGTGTCGAAGATGCTGCCCTGAGGAACTCCTGCAGCAACGTCATGGCTTGAGATGATTGGCTTCCAACAACCACAAACATTTTCCTTTGTGCCCTATGACCAGCCACTAGAGTTTTCTCCCTGATGCCCATGGATTTCAGTTTTACTAGGGCTCCTTGGTGTCATACTCAGTCGAATGCTGCCTTGACGTCAAGTGCAGTAACTTTCACTCAAACGCTGGAATTCAGCTTGTGCGTATGTTTGGACCAAGGTTATAATGTGGTCCGGAGCCGAGTGGTCCTTGCGGAACCAAAACTGAGCATTGGTGAGCAGGTTATTGGTAAGTGCTGCTTTATATCACTCATCAATCCCGTCAACCACTTTGCTGACTGGGAGTAGGCTGAAGGGGCAGTAATAGGCAGGGTTGGATTTGTCCTGCTTTTTGTCGTCAGGGCATATCTGAGCAATTCTCCACATTGTCGGGTAGATGCCAGTATCGGAGCTATACTGGAACAGCTTGGCTAGAGGCACAGCTAGTTCTGGAGCATAGGTCTTCAGCACTACAGCCGGGATGTTGTTGGGAGCCGTAGCTTTAGCTGTGCCCAGTGCACTCGGCTGATTCTTGATGTCATATGGTGAGTGAATCAAACTGGCTTAGACTGGCATCTGTGATGGTGGGGACCTCAGGAGGCCAAGGATCATCCACTCAACATTTCTGGCTGAAGATGATTGTAAATGCTTCAGCCTCGCCTTTTGCGCCCTGTGTTAGTCTCTGCCATCATTGAGTATAAGATGTTCATGGAGCCTCCCTCCTCTGCTTCGCTTGATCGGTAGCATGCTGTTCTTACTGTTTTGCATGCGTGTAGTCCTGTTTTGTAACTTCACCAGATTGGCATCTCACTTTCAGATACACCGAGTGCTGCTATCTGCACTCATCATTGAACCAGGGTTAGTCATCTGGCTTGATGGTAATGGAGAAGTGAGGGATATACCAGACTATGAAGTTACAAATTCTGCTGCTGATTGCCCACAGCAGGTCATGCATGCCCAGTTTTGAGCTGCTAGATCTGGGGGCAAGTTTCTGCTGCTGAATCGCAGTTGAGGACTTGAGGCTGCTGAAGTGGATTTTCTTAGAGCTCCTTTTAACTAATGTGAGAAGGGAATCATCCAAAGTCTGAGACAATTTGAATCCTTATCTCAGTGATCCAAGAACTATGTTTTACTGCACTATGCTTAAATAACCCTCGTTCCAGTAATGTTATTTTTTTACAATTTAAGTGCAGCATGTGAAATATTGAATGTCATTTCACAGGCTGAGTCAAGCATGATGAAGTTTCTTCAAAAGCTGCTTAGCAGAATTTGAAAAGTTAACCAAATAAATGTCAAGAATTAACATCTTGATCTGACAATTTAAATATATTTCATCATCTAACTGGATTATGATTGATGAAACAGGCCAACACAGTTTGCCAAAAAATGTAAACTGTGTTCCATTTTTTTCTGTTGCATTCAGAAAACAGCAGGTGTGTTTTCTATGCAGCAGCAATCACATTTGAAAAGAAACCAGAATAAAGAAACTGAACATGCATTTTAACAATTCCAACATGGTATTAAATTGCCCCAGGTACCTTGGCATAAATCTAGCATTTCTGGAACCTTTCTGGCACAAAAAAAGTGTTACCCACCAAATGGAGTTACAAGGGGAATGTGAGCAGTCAGATTTGTAGCGGAGGTATCCCAGGCGGTAATGGCTGCGAATTGTTGTCCTGGGTGTTGGCAGCATTAAATGAAGGGAAACCAAATGCATGTTAATCACCTCAACCAAAACTCACAACAAAAATGTCTTCCCATTATCAAATTATGCATAAGCTTTAGTTTTTCATCCAAACAGAATCCAAAAACTACAAATATTAATACTACGGTCATTTTTGCAACATACATAAAACTCTGAACGTTTCCTATCAGAATATTTTTTCAGCCTTTGAAGGCTCAGCTGCAACATCACATTGAACTTCCATCGATCTGTGAGATTACTAAGACTGTGGGGGCTCCCAAGTCAAAAGAGTAGATAATTAGTGCCAAGGCTGTTTGCCAAATCAAAGACAAATCCAAGTTTTTTTTCTTCATATTAAAAATGGTATGGTTGCAGTTGCCAAACATAGCAGAGTGCACACTAGTTATAAACATGCACTGATCATGCAGGAAATATTGGAAAACCAGCTGCCATTTGTGAATGATGGAATCAGCCAACAACTCAGAATGCATAATAAGACTGTCTCCAGAAAAATAAAATGGAGGATTGGACACGTTTTACTTCTAACGTGGTAATATTTTGCCTGAACACACTCAGCAGAATTACAGTCAAGATTGATAAGAAACATTTTGCTTGTACTTATGCCTTGGAGTGGATATTTTGAACATTTGAATGAAGCATACAATAGAAAACCATTTTTTCTTAATATTGAATTCAGTTTCCTGTGCACCATGAGCAGTAAAGGAGCTATATAAATCAAACCATTAACTTTCAACTGATCAGAAATTTATATTTGTATTTTCATGTGCACACAGAAAAGGTAATTTAAGAGTGGGTGCCTCGTTTTAATTTGATGCAGGAACATAAGCCCGGAATTACGTTGCACAAATGGGACATTGTGGAGCTTGGACTGTGAACAAGGTAAAATGGATTGTGAGCCCAGACAGACAAGTATTCGCTCAACAAAAATATTTAGTTTCAGCTAACTTAATTGCTAAGCCTTAATATAGATAGAACGTTTTTTATTTTTTTTTATATAAAGATTTTCGACTTCCAATCATTCATATTCATCAAGCAAGCAAAAATAGGCCTTATTTCTGATTTGTGCTGAATTAGCCGAGATCAGCAGTAGGACGCTATAATTGACCTTCATATCCCTAGATGAGGTGGAAGGAGAAAATCAGATTGAGTTGCTACTCCTGATAAGTATCCAATGACTCTTGCTGGAAAGTACTTGGATGGTAGCGATGTTACTGGACCAGCAATCCAAAGGCCTGGACTAATATTCCCAAAAACACAAGATCAAATTATTCATTCAGGCTGTTTGCCAAGTCAAAGAAACATCATTCTGTTTGAGAATTTGAATTCATTAAAATTCGTTAGCAAAATTAAAGCCCATGGGATTAAAGAGGCAATGGCAGTGTAGTTACAAAATTGGCTAAGGGACAGAAAGCAAAAGTAGTGGAAGCAGATTCAATAGTAACTTACAAAAGGGAACTGGATAAATACTTGAAGGAAAAAAATTACAGGGCTATGGGGAAAGAGCACGGGAGTGGGGTTAATAGGACAGCTCTACCCAAGAGCTGGCATTGGCACGATAGGTCAAATGGCCTCCTCCTGTGCTGTAGCATTCTACGACTCTAATGAAAATCAGTAAAAAAGTGACCATGAAGTTATCGGATGGATTGTCATAAAAACCCAAATTAGAAATGTCCTTTAGGAAAGTAAACCTGCTGTCCTTACCCAGACTGGCTTGTACGTGACACCAGTCCCACTCAAATGTGGTTGACTCTTGACTGCCCTCTGAAGTGGCTACAATCAGGGCAATGAATGCCGGCCTAGCCAGCAATGCCCACATCCAGAGAATGAATTATTTTTTATATCAGGCTCAGCAGTGATGCCCCCACAAAGGAATAGCCTGCCAACACTCACTACCTAGACTGACACATGATAGTCACTTGGGTGAGGTACTGGACAGCGCTCCTGGAACCATACCCCAGCACCAGTGAGAGCTGTCAAAAGGAGGGCAGAAACTTGTCAACAAAAGGCAGTTGTTAAAAAACACAAATGACAAAGAAACATGGCTTATAAATATGTACACCAAAAGGCATGGGGCTCCATAATTAGAAATGTCCCTGTGGGCAGGATAGGCAAAGAAACTTACCTGAGCCCCCTTGAAGGTGGGGGGAGGGTATATTAAAAATGCTTTCAGTATAATAAATCACTGTTAATATGGCTGGGAGCCTGCAAAAACCTGCATTATAAAATGAAAGCTATGTTCCAGTGAAAGTGCATTAATTTGCCTGCCCCAAGTTCCTTAGGGTAGTCAAATACAGATCTGATTCATATACATCAAGAAGCAACGGCGATGTATTTTTCAATGGTGGAAATACGACGCACACTTCTTAGCCCAGGTGAAACGGTTCTCCAGCCTTACAGATAAATCACCAACCTTAAGGAGCATGAGTGAGAACGTACACTTGTGTATGTGTTATCCACAAGAAGGATCTAGCAAGCAAAAATTGACTGTAGTATACACCAGCGCTGTACCAAGGGAATCATACAGTTCCCTTTCAATTGCAAAGACATAACCAGAAGTGGGAGTTTCAAGTACATGTGGCATTGACAGGTCAAGAACCAGAAGCAGAGTACCAAATACAAAAACCATACAAGACCTGTGTTTCTAGAGATTGACACAAAAATCACATCAACATGCAGTTGAAATGTTTTATTTACGTCCTAGTCACAGAATTTAAAAAAATATCGAGCATGGAAGCTTTAGTCTCTTGAACACATGAAAAACCTAATGTTCTTTGTACTTTCATAATGAACACTTCTGATCATATCTGCAGAAAATAAATATTCTGTAAAATCCCAACAGGGAAACAATAATGCAGAGCACAGCAAATTTCAATAAATAATCAGAGCATTTCTTAATTCATATCAAAGCAATTTTTAAAATTCTGGTTTTGCAGAATTACTGCTGCACACCTCATAGGGTTAAGTAAAACAGCTGTGTCTCCTACCTATTTGCAGTCGATTTTTTTTGTTGGCTGGAGTAGTTGCAGGAGACAGCTGGGGTGTGCTGGAGGGAGTCAGCTCAAGGCTATTGCTCTTCCCTGTTCTTTGATGGGGAACATTAATGATAAGGTTCTCCAGAGCCATCCTGTCCTCTTCTCTTAGCAGCTCCCCTGGCATTACATGTCGTGTGAAAGTAACCTACACACAAATTAAATGTGTAAAGTTTAATTTTAGTCAATAAAAAATTTCTATTACATCAACTGCAAACCTGTTCAGTTTCTCCAAAATGAAGCAAGCTTCAATATTGGTTGATGACAAAGAAAAGATTACAAGTTTGCGGGCAAGATTTTTTTTTCTTTCCTTTCGACCCCGTGGCCAACTTTCTTTTTGTTTAAGGTTCCTTGTGCCACACATTCGCTTCAGACTGGGATCAAGGATGAAAGACAGTAACCTGTTCCCAGCTCCTGCCAATCTGTAATAAGGCAACAGGATAAATGTACAAGCAACATCAGTTGTCACACCCTTGTTATACCCGCCTTCAGGAGAGTGCCTGGCTGTTACTTGGCACTACTCCAAACGGCTCCAGATAATAACCTGTGCTCATGGTGAATTATATACACCAGAATTGCTCCATAATTCTAAAATTGTTTTAAAAAGGATGATATCTGTACAGTTACTGGTAACTCAACTGCCCCTTTTTACACTTCAAAATATTGCTGGCAAGGACAACTTGGACAGATCAATAAGTATTCAAGCATCCTCTTGATAATATTTATGACTGGACAATTCACTGCATGACATTTACATGTTTTAATGCCATTATTAAATTTCAAATCTAAATCAAATCCCATTTGGACTGTGTAAATGCTTCATTATAAAATTCATGCAGTCTATCTTCCCAAAAAGAAATGTGAGCATTTGAGAGATGCCAGGATGTGATCTAAACTGATGAAAAATATATATACTTTTCACAAAACTTAATGTTCCAGTTGTACTGTATACCCGACAACAGTGCTGCAGTAATTTGCTTTGCAGCAATACAAAATGTGCAATAAATACTCCCAATTTCACAGACATCTGCATGTGTGCCCTTGCCCTGCTAGCATACCACAGCTAATGTGTACTCAATACAATGACAGCAACTCATTTTTTTGAATTGTAAATATTCAAAATAATTCAGATGGCTTGCTGTATCTCCTTTAAAGTTCTAAATTTAAAAATATTTGTCAGCAGTCAGAGGCTGGTGATGGAACTTCATGTGTGGTGCCATCTCCAATGTGGTGTCAGTAGGCAGGGTCACCTGCTGTTATCACTCTTTGAATTTCATCGGCTATCAAACGGCTTAATGTAGTGTGTCACCTGTGGAGATTGTTCGTTATAGCCAGGATAGCCAGATTAAGTTTTCATCTGCCCGTTTATACAAGGCGTGGTTCTGCATTCAATTTCTTGCAGATAGGAGAAACAGGTGCAGGAGAATAAAATGCAGGGGTGTAAACAAACCCATTTGGTGCAGCATTGTGCTGAAGCTTTTTCTATTGAAAATGAGGCTTTGAAGTATGGTTCTGCGATGCAGTGAAAATTTACATCAGTGCTTGAGCAACCTTTTTTCAATTATGCGTGAAATGGGGGGGGGGGGGGGGGCGGTGCTGGAGAATAGTGAGCACAGTGGCCAAAGTAAACTCCTCAGGTAGAGCGCAGAAATGGATGCAGGTGTGTGCCCTTCTGCTCAGAATTGGACCTGAGCTTGGTCCAGCGAGGAGCCTCTCAACACGGGCGACAATGTCTCTTCAGCAGGAGGTGAAAATCAATGGGGAGAGACGTGCAAGGGTAAATCACCAGCACCTCCTAGTGATCAGTTACAAGGGGGACTGCTGGAAATCAAGAAACAGGGTATTCAGCTGCGCTCTTGACTAAGAGGCAAATCAGGCCGGGAATGAAAGGGAGGGGGAAAAGCACAGAGATCACAGAAAAGGGGGAAAATGTACACAGAACAATACCTCCTTTTCTGTGGAAGGGAAAAGCATGAACAAAATCAACTACTTCTAACGTAACTTGAACAAGAGTCCCACGAAGGTGCATTTCTTGAGCGATATGGACGACATCAAAATAGTAAGATATAATTCAAGATTGCCAAATTTGAGACAGATCTGTGATGGGTAAAAAATCTCAAAATATTAATTCAATAGGATGCCTTTAAGTTACATACTCAGTAGGCCATCCAAGGAATCAATTCACAAGTTGAACTGAGCATAACCATGGAATCAAAAAGTGAGTTTCCCAATCAATGCAACAAAATCTATGTGCTTGTAAAGGAATACGAGTCTATATACCACCAGATTTTTTATCATGAAATCTTGCTTATTGTTACATTCTTAAATAAATGAGATACTACTCACCTGCAAAAATGTTAGCCAAAAAATTAATACTGAACAAAACACATGTGCTCACCAAGTTTAAAAGCTGGTTGTGGGTCATGTAGACCACAGTCCTGTTGAGCCCTTCCAGCAAGTTCACAGATGACATGGGAGGAGTTTCCACAGTACGACCTCCAATAATAACATCCAAGAAAGCTGCAACACAACTCTGCAAAAATTAATTAGACAGAATATATTGCATTCTTGTCGATCAAAAGGAAGAAGTCTATCTGAAATCAAATCACATTCTCCACTTAAGTCCAGTCCCCACCGCTTATAGCGGGCACGTTCCTGTGAACGCAATTTGCCCACTATACTTGATGGGCTGTATAACGTGGTAAAATGAATAGTAGAGTGGCTGCTGAGCAGAATTTGTAGTTTTCCGGCTTTAAAGATTGCCAGAGGGCTGGGTTGGTTTGTAGATTGTTGCCTTTTAAGCTTTCTATTGCTTGCCTTCCTAAGTGTTTGCTGCAATGCAGGGTTCAGTTTAAATGAGTCTTACATGGGGTTCAGTCCTGTTAAATGTCTCAAATTGTAGGCTGTTCCTGTGTTTCGGACTGGACTCCTGTAGGACCTGTTACTTCACTTAAATGCCGGATTTGAAAGTGAGAAGTGGCTCAATAAGTGATGTTACTGGATAGCTTTCAGATCTGGGCCATTTATTACAGCTGATGGACTGTATGTACAAATTCACTGGAAAAGTAAAATAATTCTCTCATTGCTTTGGTCAGTTCTTAATGGGGGAAATCTCTTGCACATCCCGTTAAGTTTTGGTGAAGAATTCTCATCTGAAAATATAAAATATTAAAATTAAGTCTGCCTCAATAAGGCTCTTGTTACATTCAGTGCACCTCAACAAGGCGTTATTTATTTATCTGAAGTCCTTTGACCTGAAACATTAACTCTGTTTCTTTCTCCACAGGTGCTACCTGACTTGCTGAGCTTCTCCAGCATTTTCTGTGTTTATTTCAGATCTCCAGCATCCGCAGTATTTTGCTTTTGATTTGTTATTTACTTATCTTTGTTCTTGCATTCAGTGCACCTTAATGAGGTGCAAACTTGAGTATGCATAGATGTTTCTGCCTGAAATAAATGGAGCACTTAAGGCAGTATAAACAGCAAATTTGAAATTGACATTAATGCAAATGGATGTTGGTTATCGCTTTTTGGCCGATATAGGAGGTTGCCAGTTTTAAAAGTGGATGTTTGAAGTGGTGGGGACAGTACTTATTTTGTGATAGGAAGGGAAGTTTACCCCCCGTTACTTTGTGTATAGTTTTTCAATGCACCTCATTCAATATGTCTACAACATCCTGGATATAGTCTCCCATGCAACTTATTTCCAGGATTCGACCTATGCTGCTCCAGAAAGCTTGTTCCCTCCAATTTCCCCTGCCTCCTTAACAGGATGGCTGCCAATTAGTAATTAACTACGGGCAGTTTTGTGCTGCAAGTTCACACCCACTAAGAACTAGATTTAATCTGAGCCAAGTCATTTCACATAGCACCCAGACAGCCAACAGACAGAAGAGACTACTATCCTATCAGTCTTGGCTGGATTTGAACCCAGGCCAGAGAGGTAAAATAGCAAGGTCTAAACTACAGTGTTCTAATGCACAACATACTATTAACTTGCAAATGGATAAGTAAAAAACATTCAAGTTCAGGCAACATGTTTCCATAATGGGTTTTTCAGGTTAATAACATTTAAGGGTTGAGGCTCAAATAAGTCTCAAAGTCAGACTTCACATAAGTTAATTGTTGACATTTTTATCTTAATTTTATTGGTGGAAGAGATCAGCAGCAGAAAGAGTTTGCCTTGGGAACAGAACAAGGAACTGGATGTGACAATACCCCGCTAATTGTTACAGTGTAGTGTAGGATCAACCCTTTCTTTGCTTTGCTGGTAAAAGCTTATGACAAGTGAAGTGGAGTGTGGAACTCAATGATTACACACAATCCCTGTGACCTGGAAAAGAGCTGCACAGGAATAGCTGTAGATGCCCAAGTGCACTCAACAAATTCTAACTGAGGAAATGAGGGCCTCAATGTGATTCTTGTACCCATTTTAAGATTTTGAATATGAAAACCCGATAAAAGGTATTTCTTATTGATCTGGGTTGTTAGTTAGAAATAGAAGCAGTAACCCTCCTACAACAAACACAATATATCTGACTGACAACCAAAAGATTTGATAAGCACAGTCAGAAAAGTCAATTTAAGGTTATAGTGACAACCAAATATGGTGGCCGAGCAGAGGCTTGAAATGGTGAGGCAATTTTCTCTCTCCCTCAGTCTGCTGTTAAAATTCTTCAATTGCAAACCCCTTCTTTCTTCGTCACTCTTGTACGCCATTTCTGCCTTAGCTTCATCACTTTTCTTAAGTGCATCATTGTTTTGAAGTATTACTGCTTTGTTTCCACACACCACCCCACTCCCTAATAGCTGCTAAGATCTACTTTTTCATTTCTTGGCCCCCCCCAATATTATTTTTCCAGCTCATGGTTCATTTCTCAAACACCTTAAGTATGATGATGAGGTAGGCTGGCATGTGGTTCCAACAGGTGCCAAAATGATCAACTATCATATCTACCTGGACAACGAGTATTGGAGTCTATTTAACCAAGAAGGGCATCACAGCTGTCCTCACTCAAAATCCACATGTATATTTTTCAGGTGGGGGAATTATCACCAAGGATACGAACCTGAAATGATTCTTGCCCTTCCTAGCTCAAAGACACACATTTTTAGCAACTCCTCTCATGAACATCAACTAACTCAGTTAACAGGATTCAATTACACAAAACCCAATCTTGTAAAATCAGAATTTACAAGGATTCCTTTTCTTTCCTTCAATCAGATTAACTCAATGTACATACCTTATAGAAAATGCTGAAAATACACACAAAGCAATAATTTTAGAAACCTAAACATACCACTAAGCTCAACGTCCCTGATCAGCACACTAAAGAAAGTCAGAGTACAATGTCTTCACAATATAGGTTAAACTCCCTTGTCATTCTTGCAACTTTTAACTATTGAATCTCTAGAGTACTGATTGCCGTACTTTGTCAAATTTGCAGAGACTATTCTTCAGTCGTGGATCTGCATCCTCACTGCCCGTCATTGCCAACTGCTGCAAGAGTTGGCCAACCTAAAAAACAAATTTCAAAACGTTAGAACATTTGTACCTTTCAAACACAGAAAACTGTCTTTACCTAACTACATTATATCTATATTCAATGTTAAACAAACATCACAATTTCACAACAAAGAATTACATAGAAATTACAACATTGAAACAGGCTATTCGGCCCAGCCTGTCTTTGCAAGTGTTTATTCACCGCATTAACAGTTGTCCTAATCCCTTGTGCTCACCCTGTTCCTGTATCTCTATCTGTCATTCCTCAACCACCTATCTAACCTATTCTTGAATATTTCATGGTCTCTGCTTCAATCACCAACTCCGGTAATGTATTGCACAACCTCACAACCCTCTGTATAAAAAAGTTTCTCCTGCTCTGCATCCTCAATCACTTACATTTATCTTACATCAATGTCGCCTTATTCCAGATCCTTCAATCACTAGAAAAAGGCTGTTCTTATCTCTTGCCCCATCCCTTCACAATTTTAAAACACCTCTGTCAAATCACCCCATAATCTCCCCTGATTCAACAAAACAATTCTAAATTGTCAAGTCGATCAGGCAGCATCCTAGAGAATCTGTACTCTGTCCTCTCCAGTGCCTCAACATCCTTCCTGCAGGACAGTGCTGGAAAATTGCACAGCATACTCCAATCTTAAATGTGTATGAATGGAGAAAAATGTTGGGTCCTTTGTGACTACTGGAAATGGTGATGACTTCTCTCTTATTCATTTGTACTTTTCATTTGCCGTTTTCAACTTTTTAAACTCCTTTTCACCAGCAGAAAATTCTACTTTGAAGCCCATCAATTGTCATGTTACGTTCAACCCACTGGATGGTATTGTACAGCAACAGAGTATTAATTACAATTCTTGGTTGTCCCAGTGATTGGAACTGTACAACATAGCTAAGGGAAGTTTGATTAGTTCTATGATGGCACAGTGCAACAGTGTTTAAACACACTGTGCCATGCATGGGCTTGTGGCAAGAACTCAACACGATTTTTTCTCAAGTCATTCTCATCAACTTCATCAGCTTATCAGAAGTGGCACTGGGACAAGTTTAGGCGAGCTGGGGAAGGAGCATGGTACAAAGAAACAAATAGGAGGTTGAAAATAAATTATAGCATCATCAATGGACAGAATTGTGTACAACCTGAATATGCCAAAATTTATTAGCCAATCAAGATCCAAAAGCTGTTGCTACAGAACCTAGACATGCATAATTTTAAATCCTTGCTGTCCACCAGGTTATGAAGATGCAAACAAAGAGAACGTTTTTTTGCGATCTCAATCTGAAACCCACGTACCACTGTTTTTCGTAAAGGAAGAGTTCAAGAAAATTTAAGAAATTCCGCAACATCTATAATCAACCATAAAAATGAATGCATTATACCAACACATCACTAGAATTTCCGTAAAACATACCGATGGGTATGTCAAATTTTTATATTATGTCCATTTGAACTGCAAAATGAAAATAATTCAATTATAGATGTGTCTTTGTAAGTGGAAAGAGCATTTTAGAAATTAAGCACTGGTTTGAACTACAAATGTTTGCAAATCAGTCACTGGTTGTGACTGTAATCGGAGCAAGTCAACTTGAGGAGTCCGAAATCACATGACAAATTTATTGACTTAATTTTCCAATGGCCTATAAGTGCCAATACTCTAAGTGGCAACATTTAAATTTGAATACAATTAAGAGTACAGTGGAAACTAAGCAGAGACTGATTAGTTTGTTGTACATCAGGCTTCAGTTATTTAAGCATGTTAGTGCCATCAGTTTAGCTGATAATGATACAGCTCTTTGGAGCAACAATGAGTATTCTGAACTATACTTGACAGAAAAATAAAGCCATTGTTCAACCACATACTTGCAGGGATGCTTTAAACACAAGCTTAATACTTTCAAAAGTTTTAGAAGAAATCTGTTCTTTCGTCATACTTGAATCCTCAAAACTAAAGCTTGAGTGAATTTTGTAATCTCGGTGAAATTTACTATGTTCTTCTTTCATAGATTAATTTTTGATTAACCTGATTCCTGGATTATAGTCAGAGCCTGATGGTCATTGGGCAGAAAATCCACCTTGGGCGGTAACGTCAAAGGACAATAGCGAACCGGCAGCCCAATTTACAATCCTGTTGACTTCAATGGAAAAGAAAATCGAGTGGAGTGTAAAATGGGCTGCCGATTCGCCGTGCTTGGATTTGTTCGGCTTAAAGCTTAAATAAGATGAAAAACATGATGCAGCCACTCCTTAAGAACTCCTTTGTGAACGACGAAAATTTGGGACGCCCACGTATCTTGTTTAGGTGACAAGTATTTGCGCCATTATTCGGAGCGTCAGGTGCGAGACTGGGCTACGGTGCTTTGCATGAAAGCCTTTACGGTGTTGAAAGCCTTTGGCAGATTTGTTTAGCCAACAATGAAGGGCAACTGTGATGGTGTTTCATCCCCTATTTTCTTTACAGCAAGTGGTGCTGGTAATTGGGGATGCGCTTATCGGTATCCGGGGGAGGGGAGAGTGTTGACATTCTGGGTGTAAATCTGGTCAGCTTTAGCCGGGGTTGGGAAGGGAGGGAGCATCTGGGACATGGGTGCTGACTTGTTTTTTTTGCTCCTTGCAGGATTGATGTATCCATTGTGTTTCTCCAATATTTCAGATTTCATTTTAGACTGGACTTGCTGGCTTAGTGTTTTTCCTTCCAATTTATCACTTTTTCCTTGGGTGGGCCTCATGTCTTAGCTATTTGCATATTCTTCTCGGATTTTTTTTTGAAAAGTCATTGGCTCACTGAGATGATCTTTTATATCGAAGAATTTCCTTTTAATCTATTTGCTGGTCATTCAACCTATCAACTTCCTCTCTGTAATGGGGTTTCTGTTCCCACCTTCCCCATATATTCTGCGAAATGCTCATTTATTTTTCATTTCTCAGTTCTCAAGAAGGGTTCTCCCTAAAACATTAACTTGTCTTTCCTCGACAAGGACTAACTGACCAGCATTTTTTGATTTTGTTTCAGATTCCCAGCATTTGCAGTTTTTCTTTTAAATGAAGACACTGTTCCTTTCTGAGTCAGTTAGCATTGACTGTAAACTTCCCATTTGTGCTTTCGTGTCACAGATGCTGATGATTGGTTGTTTTTGTTTATACTTTCTATATGCTTGTTATAGGGAGCGAAGAATGGGTGACTGAACTGAAGATTTTAGCTTTCCTTTCATTTATATGCTTGATCTGGAGGGGACAGTGTTACATGATATTTTCTGAAGGTTTGTTGCCAGGCACCATCAGGTGTCAGCACCTTATCCTGTTGAAAGCCTGGAAAAGAAAACCAACAAGCGCAGATGGAACTGATTCATTGACAGAATATTTAAGATTCTAATGTCCACCTAATGTAACTTATTCTGGAAACTGAAAATTTAATTCCAAAATTTCTGGCAGTGAGAAGCCCAACACAAGGAACACAAAAAGAATTTTTAGCTGGGCAAAACAAATTGCCATAGTGGCACAGGTGCTGGGGTTTTATATGGTGCTGGGGTAAGAAACCACGTGCGGAACCAATGATTTTCCCCTTCCTCAGTTTGCAGGTGCCATGGCCAATCGTAGCACCCCACTGTGATCAGCTATTTTAGCCCAAAATGAAATGGGGATGTTTTTCAGTTGTTTAGCTCACATGGTACATTTATCTACTGAGCAAGCAAGATGGGGAGTAGGGGGTGGGGGGGTGGTAAGTGAAGCCAAGAGGATGCCTTAAGAATAATTCTTACAGCTTGTCTAAACCATATAAAACAGAGTGCTTTGAGCAACACAAGATTTAGGCTAAGCCAGAAGTGGCACTGGCAGAAGCTCAGGCGAGCTGGATAAGGGATATAGCCAGTTAGCATGCTTTTGATTCACATCAGTAGGTATGATCCAATCTATTTTCAGTTTCTTCATTACTTAAACCAAGAATAGAGGTAACCTGAATAAACCCACTCATCCATGGGAACAGGTAAGAGAATACCCATCATGCAAAAAGACAGAGTGACAGAAACACCAGTGTTACACTCTTGAATGAAATCAAGCCAATCTCTACCGCCGGGGTGTATTTTAGTTATGTTTTGTGGGAATAGCCAGGTACAGGTAATGGGGAAACCTGTGTTGGTCCCCGTTAGGAATCTAAATAACTACCCATCTGTCTATCTACAGAGATGTGATTACAAGTTTAGCAATCATTAGAGTAACTGTTGTAAAACAAATGGAATAGAATGCATCCTCATACAATCTACTAATAATCTATAAACCGCAGGGATGCAACTTATGTCTGATCCTATCATTGATGTATAAATTTTATACCAAAGCAGCCAGAACACCAGATTGAAAGCACCGATCAGAACTCATTCAGAAGTTAAAACTTGCCACTGGAAGCTATGGCAATCTGCTTCAAAACATTTTTTTTGTTTATCTGTTAAATTAAAAAGCTGCTGAACTGCACGCTGCAGTTTGGGATTTACAGCTTTCAAAAGTGTAGCACTGCGCTCAATATTAAACCTGTATTAACCAATGTTAATATCCCTGTTTTCTTTTCTAAATTTAATTCAATAGTTACAAATTGTCCATAGGATTGCCCAGCCAAATAAATATAAAAGTTTTTTGATATACAAAATTGCAACGGAATTGGGAGACTTCAGAATTCACTCCACAGCACCACCTGCTGGCCAAAAGCTCACAACTAGATCATTAGGGTAACCTCACACAAAAGATTTCCTTTCTAAATGTTTACATAAGCAATTACAATGTTAAATATTGACATGAATGCTTGACAAAAAATCGTGACCGAAAGTACGCACGTACGCACGATTTTTAAGAATTATACATGGTGCAACCAAGTACACAGGATTTTTTTCTGGAATGCATTAAGTTTCCCTCAAGAAAGTACTGCATCAGGCGAGCAACCAATTTAATACACACCTGCTCACAGAGCTGGGGGAAAAGGAGAGATATATAAATAGATGAATTGACTCCAAGTGCATGTGCTATCCCTTTATGGCTTGGTGACATTTAATGTAACACCATATTTTAATTAAACTAGTGAGAAATTCTTGGGGAAAACACCAGCCAACATCCCTTGGAATTTGTAACAAAAAGCTGAATTTTTCCACCAGGATCTCAGGTAATGATTTATCCAGAATGCACTTCCCTGATGCTGTATTGGTAATGTCAGTATCAAATTTTAGATAATTAGTGAATCCCAATTTAATCACTAAGAACGTGAAAGATGAACATTAAAGAGCAACTGAAGAAACCTCAGCAATTAATTTATAAAGCAGAAAGTAATCTTACCTGCATCAAGTTAAATCTTGCCACTTCATTGATTGGAGCATCAGAAATTATCCCGTACTGCTCTGGATTCACAATTGCTGGGCAAATAAAGTAGGCAAGCAACAGATCTGTGCACATGGCCTTCACTTCCCCAATATCCAACACTTCCACGCAAGACAAGGTTTTATACATTTGTGATACAATCCAACGTAAGCTATGTGGAAAGCAGTAAGTATTCTGTTTCAGATATCCAATAAATTTGTTCACCAAAGCCACTAGCTTTGCTTCATTGCTCTCTACCATCTCCTGCACCTTCCGTCTGAACTGCTCTGTGCCCTTCTCCCCAAAAAGTTTTTCCTGCTGTGCCGGTGTAAATCTTTCAATAAGCTTGTTTGGGTCAGTTTCCAAGTGATCCTCATCTTCAACAAGCAGCAACATAATCGGTTCGTGTAAAGTTGCTGTCAGAAAGAGCTTTGCAGAGTACAGCCCCTCTGAAAAAAGTTTGAACAAAATGCTGAAAGTACACGCACCTTTTCGAAGCAGCCGCCTAGGGTTATCGCTCTCTTTCAGTTCAAACTCAATGAGGTAACGCAACACCTGCAGAAGATAGCTCTCATCTTCCTGCATAATGCAGTTACCATAGAGGGCAGTAAATACTGTAAGGATGACACTGTGGGTGTTATCATGATTAAGCTTTTCCCCAGCAACCAAACATGAAGCAACGAGTCTGGGGTTTTCTCTGAGCCGATTTAAAAATTCACCATACAATGTCTCTTGGAATCCCAGCTGCTTGTATCCATCCACAAACTGTGTGTTCTCCAAGATCTTGGCATGTTTGCAACATTCTGCTGGAGATGCTTCAACACTGAAACACAAAAAGAGGGGAAAAAATTATTGTTTCGGAACATGGGTAATAGCAGTTTCAACCAAAATATTTGATGGTATCTGATTTTTCTCCAAGTAGGTCACAAATATCAAAAGGTATGTTCCCTTCCAACTATCTTCTCTCCACTCATGAAAGTTGCAATTCATCTTGGGATATTGTTCCAGCAGTTTTCTGGTAGCTTTCCTAATTAAGCATTCTGAGGGCTGAATTCTCCCCTCCCTCGTCCCAGGGTGCCGACAACTGTAGTGGCCACTCCACCACCACAGCTGAGATCAGCTAATGCAGTGCAGACCATGCAACAAATCTGGTCTGTATGCTTCTGTACCCCATCAAGCAACACATTTATCCACAAAGCCAGGGGAGTGTCTAAAAGGTACTTTTTGCATAATGCCGTACTTTGCCATTACACATCGCAAATAACTTTCCTCAAGGCAAATGGGATATTACGCTTGGTAATCAATCTCTCAGTAGCACTTCTCTTCTTGGTCACCTGATTTGGAGAGCACAAAGTGGACAACTGCCATTTCCATGTGGATCCCATTGCTCTTTGAACAAAGTTTCTTATACTTTAACACTCGAACAGTGTTAAATCCCTGCAGAATTGCACTCAAAACTTCTAGATTTCCAACTCTGATAACCAGCATCCAACTAACAACAAAATGTCAAAATTAACCAACTATCCCAAACAGTGGCTTCTTTTGCTACAATTGTGCTGTTAACAGATGGATAAGCAATTCATATAACTGAAAGAAAATTAAAAATGTCTTGGAACTTGGTCAAATCTATTTCTTCATTTCAGAACAACAGAAGCCAGTTACCCTGAAATGCAGACAGATTCTGTAGAGACCTAACTTGGTGCATAACAATTTGGCAGATTAGATTAGTAAGAAACAGGGTTGTTTGCTGTCACTCAAGTTCTCAGTCTGTGCCATGAAAAGTAGACAACAGCAGAGGTTACAAGAATAGACAGGTGAAAAACACAAAATAAATCAGCTCTTCTTGTTTCAGTACATTCCAGTTAACTGTTAAAAAAAATTGTAGCATTATCTTTGCTCCTCTGATAAGTCAACGGGTTCAGGTAATGCATAGCTCGGCCCCCATAAAGGGATGATCCAGGTTCAATATTTTGAGATACAGTATGTGAGTAATTTGAGGCATGACATATGGTAAGTGTAGCATGATTGGGAGGATTTGATGACTTTGAACCTATGGTTCCCAAAGCTTTCCACCACTGGGGGTTTACTCACTCAGTCACTCTGATTCTGATGACAGATTCCAGTAACTTCCCCATAACTGATGTTAAACTGACAGGTCTGCAGTGACCCGGTTTCTCCCTCCCTCCTTAAATAATGGAGTGGCATTTGCAATTTTCCAATCTGAAGGCAGAAACTAGAAAACTTTGGAAAATTATGACTCATGTATCTGCAATTACCTCACCTATTTCTTTCAATATAATATACCAATAGAAATGCTCCAAATGACAGGCCTCGAGCAAAGGAAACAGGAAAACACAGCCAAGGTTCCCGCTCCTAATTGCTCTCTAGTGACCCACATAGGAAGTGCATGCTTATTTGGGCACCAGATGAGGTCAGCATCAGGCTTCAGTGTGATGTCCTTACACCAAATAGTCTTTTGGGAACCACAAAGATTCACACATGAATAACGGCCAATTTGGGTAGGTAAGGAAGGTCACCAATGGAAATGTACCTCACGGAGAAGTGAATGCCTTCAAAAGAGGGAAACCAAAAAAAATGCATTTAGCGAACAGCGCAGAAATCAGTAATAACGCAGGAGGATCTAAAATGTGAACAGAAGAAATAGGAGCAGGAGGAGGAGGTCATACGGCCCCTCGAGCCTGCTCTGCCATGGCTAATCATTGACCTCAACTCCATTTTCTTGCCCGATCCCCATATCCCTTGATTCCCCTAGAGTCCAAAAATCTCTCTCTCTCAACCTTGAATATACCCAACGACTCAGCATCCACAACCCCCTGGGGTAGAGAATTCCAAAGATTCACAACCCTCAAAGAAGAAATTCCTCCTCACCTCAGTCTTAAATGGCCAACCTCTTATCCTGACTGTGCCCCCTAGTTCTAGACTCTCCAGCCAGGGGAAACAATCTCTCTGCATCCACCTTGTCAGGCCCCCTCAGAATCTTATACGTTTCAATGAGATCATCTCTCATTATTCTAAACTCCAGAGAGTATCGGTCCATTCTACTCAGCCTCTCATTAGGACAACCCTCTCATCCCAGGAATTAATATAGTGAACCTTCGTTGCGCAGCCTCCAAGACAAGTATATCCTTCCTTAGATAAGGAGACCAAAACTGGATGCAGTACTCTAGGTAAGATCTCACCAAAGCCCTGTACAATTGTAGGAAGACTTCCTTACTCTTGTATTCCAAACCCCTTGCAATAAAGGCCAACATGCCATTTGCCTTCCTAATTGCTTGCTGTACCTGGATGCTAACTTTTTGTGTTTCTTGTATGAGGACACCCAAGTCTCTCTGAACACCAACATTTAATAGTTTCTCACCTTCTAAAAAATATTCTGTTTTTCTATTCTTCCTACCAAAGTGAATAACCTCACATTTCCCCACACAATACTCCATCTGCCACCTTCTTGCCCACTGACTTAACCTATCTATATCCCTTTGCAGACTCTGTGTCCTCCTCAGCTTACTTTCCCAACAAGCTTTGTATTGTTAGAAAACTTGGATACATTACACTCGGTCCCTGTATCTAAGTCATTAATATAGATTGTAAATATCCAAGGCCCAAGCACCGATCCTTGCGGCACCCCACTAGTTACAGCCTGCCAACCTGAAAATGACATGTTTATCCCTACTCTCTGTTTTCTGTCTGTTAACCAAACTACTATCCATGCTAATATGTTACCCCCAAGTCCATGAGCACTGTCTTGTGTAACAACCTTTTATGTGGCATCTTATCAAATGCCTTTTGAAAATCCAAATATACTACATCCACTGGTTCCCCTTTATCTACACTGCTAGTTACATCCTCAAAAAACGAATCAATTTGTCAAACACTATTTCCCTTTCATAAAACCATGTTGACTCTGCCTAATCATATTATGATGTCATTAGTGTCCTGTTACCACATAATGCCCTGTTAATAATGGTTTCCAGCAATTTCCCTCCTTTCTTGTATAGCGGGTTACATTTGCTACCCTCCAAAATTCCCTTAGAATCCATTTTTATATTTCTTGCTGGTTTACTTTCATATTCTATTTTCTCCCTTATCATCAATTTTTTGGTTGTCCTTTGCTGGTTTCGAAAACTCTCCAATTCTTCAGGCTTACAACTCTTCTTGGCAACATTGTAGGCCTCTTCTTTTAATCTAACACTATCCATAACTTCTTTAGTTAGCCACAGATGGATCACTTTTCCCATGGAGTTTTTATTTCTCAATGGAATGCGTGTCTGTTGAGAATATTGAAATATTTCTGTAAATGTTTGCCATTGTTTATCAACAATCAAACCCTTCAATCTAATTTCCCAATCTACCATAGCCAACTCGCACCTCAGACCTACGTAATTGGCTTTATTTAAGTTTCTAGTTTCTGACTTAAGTACGTCTTTAAAAAAAAAAGGATGACCACCGCTTCAAAACAAATACCCGAAGGGATGGGGAGTGGGGACTGAAGCAAGAGTCTGACCGTTATTTCATATGCAAAAAAAGTTAAACAGTATCGTTTTAGAACAGATCCATCCCCAACAATGAGCTACAATGGGCCCGATATTAGGAGAGCGGCGGGTCGGCACCGGGGCGGGTCGACTGGACGCGGGGTGACACGGCCAGTGAAATCGGGGTGCTCCACACACGATCGCAACTTTATTGAAGGTACTTACCTTTGCTTCCGGGTTTCGTGCTGGAAAGCTGCACAGCAGGCGGACTGCGCATGCGCAGCATAGGCTGTCAGCTGGAGGAGCCCTATTTAAAGTGGCAGTCCTCCACTGACTGATGCGGCAGAAAATAGGCAAAATTACAGCATGGAGCAGCCCAGGGGAAGGCTGCCCCCAGGTTTAATGATGCCTCACTTCAGGTCTTATTGGATGGGGTGAGGAGGAGGGGGAGGACAGACATCTTCTCCCTGGCGGACGGGAGGAAGTGGTCTGCCTCTGCCACCAAGAAGGCGTGGCTCGAGGTGGCAGAGGAGGTCACCAGCACCACCAACACCAACATATCCCACACCTGCATACAGTGCAGGAGGCGCTTCAATGACCTAAGTAGGTCAGCCGAAGTGAGTACATTGTGCAGGTGAACGTGTCACAGCACTGTGTTGTGGAGTTCCACATGTTAGAGGTGGACGGCGATGCTGTTCGTCCTCCGAGGAGGTCATGACTGCAGCTACGGCGGACGCCATCTGGAAGATGTACATTTGAGGGGGTCTGCAAGGTAGGTAAATGTGTCTGGAGACCGGGGCACGTGTGAAGTTGGTGAATTTTATTGTTAGGAGGAGAGTGGTGGAGGCCAAACTTTGTCCAAAGTGACAGAGTGGCCTCCTGCAATGAGTGAGGGTCTCCCCCCACCACCTGTCAAATGGACCTTTGCAGCTGCCACAGGCTGATGGCTACAACACGTCCATTTCAACTGGGACTGTTACCCCCAGTAGGGGAAACAGTCCCAGTTGACTTGAAAATCCCACCCCTCCTAAAATATCAGGTCAATCAGGTCGGTAAACGACCTGAAGTACCTAGTTAATTACTTGAAGTGGCATCTCTCCGGCTTTAATTGCGGGGGCTGCACACGCATCTAAGCGTGTCACTGGGGAACCCGGAAGTGGGCGGGTTGGAGCCGGGCTCCAGACCCGCCCCGGGAATCCCCAATTTTCGGAGCCCCCCGACCACGAATGCACCCACTCGGGGGTGCGAAAATCGAGCCCAATGTCTTTGTTACCAACTGTAAACTATATCATGACTTGGTGCATTTTGTTGCATTATTTTACCAATGATAATTTACAACTATACTGTCCACCTATGCCCTTATTTGTCATCTAAAAGTTCCCAATATAAATGGGATGAGGGCTGGGACCGAGGCCAGGAGGAGGGAGCGAGGGAGTAGGAGGCGGGTAGGGAGCAGGAGGGAGAGGGGGCAAGGGAGCAAGTGAGCACGAAAGAAATGGATCATAGTCCACTCTGTGGAATTCCATGTGTGAACCATTTCATAACGTAACACAGTATATTAGTACATCACGGTAGTGGACCACATTTCCAATTGGAGGAGGGCCAATTTGAGTGGGATGAAAACGGATCTGGCCCAGGTAAATTGGAATCAAAGATTGGCAAGCAGAACTGTAATTGAACAATGGACGGCCTTTAAGGAGGAGATGGTTCGGGTACAGTCCAGCTACATTCCCACGAGGGAGAAAGGTAGGCCAACAAAAGCCAGAGCTCCACGGATGACAAAAGAGATAGAGAGTAAGATGAAGCAGGAAAAGGGGGCACAACAAGGTTGACTGTAGAAAGTTCATTGGGGAAGTGGAAAAGGAAATAAGAAGGACAGAGAGAGAATATAAGAATACACTGGCAGCCAACATAAAAGGGAATCCAAAAGTCTTCTATTGGCATGTAAAGAGGGTAGATGAGGACAATACAGTTGATGTGGTGTATATGGACTTTCAAAAGGCATTTGATAAAGTGCCACATAATAGGCTTGTCATCAAGATTGAAGCCCATGGAATAAAAGTGGCAGTAGCAGCATGGATACAGAATTGGCTAAGTAACAACAGAGTGTTGTGGTCAACGGTTGTTTTTCAGACTGGAGGGGTGTTCCCCAGGGGTTGGTACTGGGACCACTGCTTTTCTTGATATGTATTAATGACTTGGACTTCGGTGTGCAGGGCACAATTTCTAAATTTGCAGATGACACAAAACTTGCAAGTGTAATGAACAGTGAGGAGGATAATGATAGACTTCAAGAGAATATAAACAGGCTGGTGGCATGGGTAGACACGTGGCAGATGAAATTTAACGCAGAAAAATGCGAGGTGATACATTTCGGTAGGAAGAATGAGGAGAGGCAATATAAACTGACGGGCACAATTGTTAAAGGGGTACAGGAACAGTAATATGGAGGTATACGTACACAAATCACTGACTGTGGCAGGGCAGGTTGAGAAAGCGGTTGAAAAGAGCATACGGGATCCTGGGTTTTATAAACAGAGGCATAAGAGTACAAAAGCAAGGAAGTCATGATGAACCTTTATAAAATCACTGGTTCGGCCACAAGTGGAGCATTGTGTCCAGTTCTGGGGACCACACTTTAGGAAAGATGCGAAGGCCTTGGAGAGGGTGCAGAAGAGATTTACTAGAACGATTCCAGGGATGAAGCACTTCAGTTACATGGATAGACTGGAAAAGCTGGGATTGTTGTCCTTGGAACAGAGAAGGTTGAGAGCAGATTTGATAGCGGTATTCAAAATCATGAAGGGTCTAGACAGAGTAGATAGAGAGAAACTGTTCCCATTGACATAAGGGTCAAGAATCAGAGGACATAGATTGAAGGTGATTGACAAAAGAACCAAAGGAGACATGAGGAAAAATGTTTTTATGCAGCGAGTGGTTAGGATCTGGAATGCACTGCCAGGGGGGTAGTTGAGGCAGATTCAATCATGGTTTTCAAAAGGGAACTGGATAACAACTTGAAAGGAAAAAAATTGAATAAGCCAGGACTAGCTGGATTGCACTTGCATAGAGCCCATATGCACTCGATGGGCTGAATGTCCTCCTTCCCTGCTGTAACTTTTCTACGATTCTATGCTCTCTCCTCTGTCAGCTTCTTCATCTGTCTGATCATTGTCATGCTTCCACTTGGGTATTTCAGTACATATTTCTAAAACCTCAGTTTTGGCCTTCCAGAATATTTTCCCCCAACAGAGTTCCATTCTACCACACTGCATTATTTTCAGCCATATAGTACACATGCCCTGTTCATTGCAATCTCTTAGCCCCATCACAGTCTGCTTATGCATGCAGGCCAATCCACCTCATGAATTCAGCATCAATCTCACTGCCTGCTTAGAACAGCCTCTACTTCCATGTATTAATGCTATCAATACCCAGAAAAGATATGTGGCAACATTACCATTTGGACATCGATGGATATTCTGTGCTGCACATGTAAATGACAATATCGGGCCATTTTGAAGTTGCAGAGTCGAGTGCAAGTGCCAATTACATTCTGTCCACAATCTTGCCACTGTCCCCTCCCTCCTACAATTTTGTGTGGTGTAAATAAAAGCAATGACAAAACTAATCGTGAAACAGGGTAGCAGCATGTAATTCGCAGCACAAGACGGACACAAGAACACATAAGCCATGTCAAATACTTCTCTATTGGTGCTGCAGTCATTTAACAAGAAAACATTCTGGTTACCCATAGGCCAGCACCAAAATATTCTAACTGGAAGCATGAGAAATGTTCACATATCTACTGGCTGCACAAAATTTGAACATGCATCACTGTTGCTTCATTGTCACTGGGTCATAATCCTGGAACTTCCTACAGCAACGTGGAAGCACCTTCAACACACGAACTGCAGGGCAACTAAGGATGGGCAATAAATACTTGCCTTGCCAGCGACGCCTACCGTCCCAAGAGTGAATATTAAAGAAAAAGCTGTAAAGTAAAAATGGATTCGAGTTCATCTGGACCTGGACAAAAATTCAATATGAGGGACAAAAATCCAAATTTTGGCTGAACTCAGATCAACAAGATTTGCAAGAATTATCACCACTTAAAAGGTTTATTAATGCCAACATGCATTAATGCGTGTTCATGCATTTGGTCCCTTATGTGTTTCCATGGCACCACTTTTTGTCAAACTCTAAGTTTTCTTCTTTAATTGGCCTGGCACTAGTTGTTGTGGTCAAAAGTTAATTACCAGCTGGAAGAAGCAATTATTCATATCATAATTATTCCTGTTCAATAGAGTTGCTAAGGAATCTACTTCTGAACTGGGAAGCGGTTTAACAGGAACACTGGAATTGCTAGGCATAAGAAGACCATGGTCCATCTAGTTCACCGTCTACCATTCTGAAAGTCACATGATACAATGATACTGGTGTTGTTGACGAATCATAGCAATCAATCTCTCTCAATTAGTCGACAACAGACCCAGGCAGGAAGAGATGAAAACCCCAGTAAGTGGAAAGCTCTGGGAACCACAGGTCCAAAGTCTCTCATTTCTCCCAAGCATGCTACACTTACCATATGTCGTCTCAAATTACTCATACTGTATCCCAAAATATTATTTTCTGAAAGAAATCTAATTTGCATTTGAATGAATCGATTCTATCTGTTTCCACTATCTCCTTAGGGAACCTTGCGCCCATTTTTTCCACATAGTTGGGGGGGGGGGGGGAAGGCTTCCTTCGATATTGTCACTGGGGAACTTATAAAAGCATTTTTAAATGCAAACATTGTGGATTGTGGATCGTACAAACACAACCCAAAACAATATGATTGCTCATAAGCAAATATCGACATGCATCAAGTAACTGGCATTGAACAGATAAATGCAATGACAGAACTAATCATGAAACAGGGAAGCAGCATGAAATTCACAGCACAAGACAGACGCAAGAACCCACAAGCCATGTCAAATACTTCTCTATTGGTGCTGCAGTCATTTAACAAAAAAATATTCTGGTTACCCATAGCCCAGCACCAAACAGCACTCAGGTAATTTGCTGAACTAAGATTTGGCCTTGTATTTTTATTACGCAGTCTTGCGTTTATCTATAGTTTTAAATCCACAAACCATGCATTGAGCTTACCTTGTTAGTATAAGACGGTCCAAGTTAATTCGCTGCTGTTTTGCAATCCATGCTGAGCAACACAGTTTTTCAGCAGTTTTCAGCACATCTGCATTTAGCCTCTGAAGCAACTGCTTTTCAGAGTTCACATAAAGACGTTCTTGCTTGAGGTGATGGGCCAACGTGTGAAGATCAGGCTTCACCATCTTCAAATGGCACAGGAGAGTTTTCCTACTGAAGAAACAAAGGAAGTAAGATTAAGTCCCAGCTGGATGGGTACAAACCAAGCAGCTATAACTTGCCATAAACATTTTACAACTCCATAATATGCATTCAATTAATGCTCCTGACTGCTCCAAAATTATTTTTATAACCCAAGAATTTTTTTTTAGCAATTTGGAATTGTCCACCTGAGCCTCCCCATAAAATATAACTTCCAAGGCCAAGAGCACAAGGTACAGACTTGCTCTCACACTTATGCCAATGTCACTCCATAACTAGGGGGTCACAGATGCATAAGAGCATCCCAGGCTGATTGTCTTCAGACTTTCCCCTCCCTTTAGGAAAGCATCTGTGTATGGTAACAAACTTAAGATCGGAACCTTACTATAGGAACTATCATGGGCATAAACTCACATCTGACAACTCTGGGACATAGTGAACTTGATCAAAAAAAATTAAAAAGCTAACTAATAAAATGTTCCTTCCTAATTAATAAGCATGATGACACAGGATAGCATTAAACAAATACAGAATTGTCACTCTAACTTGCTTTACAGTTATGAAATATTTGTTATGAAATGCTACAGTGAAAACCATACACATGATTCGAATGTTAAAAATCCTCATCTGCTATTAATAAAATTCAATAAATCATAATGGAGAACCACCAAAAACTGCAAAGACAGTTAAAACTACTGTAATACATGTTATAAATTGTTTATACCTTCACCGTTAACTGCCACATGTTTGGCCATTTTCCTGTTTCAATTTATAATTCTTTATTTGTAATGATTTGCTTCTTCACACAAAATTTTGGTAAAAAAATATTTTTATACCACAGCGAGATTCTTAAATCAACAAGTTATGTTTTGAAATATCTTAAAATTATCCAGGAATACATGGATTTTTCATTGCAAGCAACATATTTTCCACATTATTTCTTAAGCATACAATTGTTTACCAGCACAATATGCTGCACTTCTACTGCCTTGTGGCATGTAATGGTAGGATGGTGCATCCAACACAAAATTCCCAGATAGATTATTCCCAGCTCTTTATTCAAAATAGTTCCTGGAGTTCAACCTAAAGTATTAAAGTGCACATAACTTGCCCATTAAGGATTAAGGTGTCGCTGACTCAAACGAGAAAGAAAAGGCAATATGAACTTTTTAGGATGGAAGCCAAACTACCCAGTCACAGCAAAGCACAGCAACCCTCAGCATTGTACCTCTGATGTTTGCATGCACAGGGCCTGCACTGATAAGTGCCAAAAAAATAGGCGTGCCTCGAACTAATCAGCAATGGCACATTGACGTCAAAAATGCATATCAACTTTCAAATGTTCCAAACAAAATGTTATGGAGGATCTCCAAATCATCTTGAAGGTTTCCAAAAGCAGAAAAAGAAACTCATATCAGCTGCTCTGAAAGACAAAAACTTCAAACGCTGCAGCCTATAGTCATAAAAATAGGGTAAGTGATGTCGGAAGATGAGTCATCTAGATACAATTACCTATTGTTCTAGAGCTTTCTGCAAATACAGAAGTTGAATTAATTTGATAATATAACCTGACATACTTCATTACAAATTGAAAGTGGAATGGGCCCCGGTCGCATTCTCAGAATGCAAAAATAAAAGTGGAATTTGTACCTATCCAAGCATTAACCATTTCAGTTTGCACACAACATAATGAAAGGGCTAAACTTCTTACAGAATAATAATTTCTCATACAACCTTGCCCCTGTACTTCTACTTATTATGATACCTATTACAATGTTACCCTTCTTTATCTTAGAACTTTCAATGCAATTACTGCTGCCAGGTCCTTGAAGTTCCTTCTTTGAGATCTTGTACAACATCAAGCTCAGTGGGAAGAAACAGAATTAAACAAAATTAATCATGCAGCTGAACCTGGTTTGCAACCATCTTCAGCCAGAGGTGCAGAGTGGGTGATCCATCTCAAGATCCCAAGATCCCCACTATCACAGAAGACAGTCTTCAGCCAATTTGATTCACTCCACGTGATATCAAGAAACGGCTGAGTGCACTGCACACAGCAACGGCAATGGGCCCCAAAAACATCCCAGCTGTAGTGCTGAAGACTTGTGCTCCAGAACTAGCCACGCCTCTAGCCAAGCTGTTCCAGTACAGATACAACACTGGCATCTATCCAACAAAGTGGAAAACTGCCCAGGTATGTCATGTCCACAAAAAGCAGGACAAATCCAATCCGGCCAATTACCATCCCATCGGTCTACTCTCAATCATCAGCAAAGTGATGGAAGGTGTCGTCGACAGTGCTATCAAGCGGCACTTACTCACCGATGCTCAGTTTGGGTTCTGCCAGCACCATTTGGCTCCAGACCTCATTACAGCCTTGGTCCAAACATGGACAAAAGAGCTTAAGTCCAGAGGTGAGGTGAGAGTGACTGCCTCTGACATCAAGGCAGCATTTGATCTAGTGTGGCATCAAGGAGTCCAAGTAAAATTGAAGTCAATGGGAATCAGGAGGAAAACTCCAGTGGCCGGAGTCATACCTCGCTCAAAGAAAGATGGTAGTGGTTGTTGCCAATCATCTCAGCCCCAGGACACTGCTGCAGGAGTTCCTCAGGGCAAAGTCCTCGGCCCAACCATCTTCAGCCGCTTCATCGATGACCGTCCCTCCATCATAAGGTCAGAAGTGGGGATGTTCGCTGCAGATTGCACATTATTCAGTTCCATTCGCAACCCCTCAAATAATGAAGCAGTCCGTGCCCACATGCAGCAAGACCTGAACAACATACAGGCTTGGGCTGATAAATGGCAAGTAACATTCGCGCCAGACAAGTGCCAGGCAATGACCATCTCCAACAAGAGAGAGTCTAACCACCTCCCCATGACATTCAACGGCATTACCATCATCGAATCCCCCATCAACATCCTGGGGGTCACCATGGACCAGAAACTTAGCTGGATAAATACTGTGGCTTCAAAAGCAGGTCAGAGGCTGGGTATTCTGCGGCGAGTGACTCACCTCCTGACTCCCCAAAGCCTTTCCACCGTCTACAAGGAACAAGTTAGTAGTGTGATGGAATACTCTCCACTTGCCTGAATGAGTGCAGCTCCAACAACACTCAAGAAGCTAGACACCATCCAGGACAAAGCAGCCCGCTTGATTGGCACCCCATCCACCACCCTAAACATTCACTCCCTCCACCACCAGCGCACCGTGGCTGCATTATGTACCATCTACAAGATGCACTGCAGCAACTCGCCAAGGCTCCTCCCAAACCTGCAACATGTACCACCTAGAAGGACAAGGGCAGCATGCGCATGGGAACACAACCACCTGCACATTCCCCTTCAAGTCATACACCATCCTGACTTGGAAATATATCACCATTCCATCATCGTCGCTGGGTCAAAATCCTGGAACTCCCTACCCAACAGCACTGTGGGAGAACCTTCACCACACTGACTGCAGTGCTTCAAGAAAGCGGCTCACCACCACCTCAAGGGCAATCAGGGATGGGCAATAAATGCTGGCCTTGCCAGTAACATCCACATCCCATGAATGAATAAAAAACATCTTGTTCAAAGCTGAAAATTCAATGAACTGAATCTGATTGTTCTGGAAGAATTTCTACACAGTACTGAAGACACTGAGCAAGAAGGGAAAATATAAAAACACAGTACATTAGACATTTAAAAAAGGACCACAGCATAAAAATTTTAAAATGTCAGATTCATGTCAAAAATGAATTGAATCATGGTTCAGGGTTAAGAGTCATAAGGCTGCTCACCAAAGATGATGCAACAGAATAATATCATAACTCAAAGGCCAAAGGGATGACATCTTCATGATCAAATCACACCTTGGGATGACAGCCAGCCTTATATGCCTATTGCCAACTAATGGGGATTGTTTTCAAACTAATATGAAACAATACAATACACAACTTCAAGAAACACTGAACAAAAATTTACAGCAGGTCTGCAAGACTGGCTTTCACACAGACGTGACAATATATGAGGGTATCACATCAATTGTGGAACTATGACATCACAGTATATCATCTGGAACATATGAGCAGGAGTAGGCCATTCAGCCCCTCGAGCCTGTTCTGCCATTCAACTAGATCACAGCGGATCTGAATCTTAGCTCTGTCTACCTGCCTTGGTTCCGTAACCCTTAATCCCCTTGCCTAACAAAAATCTATCAAGCTCAATTTAGAAATTTTCAATTGACCTAGCCATAACAGCTTTTTAGGGGAGTTCCAGATTTCCACTATCTTTTGCGTGAAGAAGTGCTTTCTGCATCACCCCTGAACAACCCAGCTCTAATTTTAACATTATTGCCCCCTTGTTGACTCCCCCACCAGAGGAAATAGTTTCTATCTATCTACCTTACCAACTTCTTGAATCTTCTTAAACACCTCATTTAGATCACCCGTTAATCTTCTCTACTCAAGGAATACAAACCTAGTCTGTGCAACCTGTCCTCGTAATTTAATCCTTTTAGCCCAGGTATCATTCTGGTGAATTTGCGCTGCACCCCCTCCAAGGCCAATATATCCTTACTGAGGTGTGGTGCCCAGAACTGAATACAGTACTCCAGATGGGGTCTAACCAGAGCTCTGTACAGCTGTAACATAACTTCCACCCCTTTGTATTCTAGCCTCTTGAGATAAAGGCCAACATTCCATTAGCCTTTTCAATAATTTTTTTGCCTGTCCACAATGTATTAGTGATTTCTGTACTTGGACCCCTAAATCTATCTGCTTATCCACAGTTCCTGGCTGCGCACCATTTGAAAAATACACTGATCTATCTTTCTTAGGTTCAAAGTGGATGGCATCACACTTTCCCACATTGAACTTCATCTGCCACAGTTTTGCCCACTCACTTAATCTATCAATGTCCCTTTGCATTTTTCTGCTCCCATCTACGCTATTCACTGTGCCGCCTAACTTCGTGTCATCAGCAAACTTAGATATCGGGCTCTCTATTCCTTCATCAAAGTCATTTATAAACATAGTGAAAAGCTGCAGCCCCAGTACAGATCCCTGGGGAACACCAAGAGTCACATCCTGCCAATTTGAGTACATACCCATCATCCCTACTCTGTTTCCTACCAATTCCCTATCCAAGTCAATAGGGTGCCTCCAATTCCATCTGCTCTCAACAACCAGACTGGCCATGTCTATTTATAAACACTGAAATCAATTTAAGCTCCAAAATTGAACTGATTTAACTAAGTTTGGAGCAAGAATGGATGAACTGCAGAGAAAGAAAAAGCCAAAGATTGAAGAAAAGTCATGATTATTCAGGTCATTTGGGGCCTCAGTTTTCTCTTTAAAAAAAAAAATCCTTTTATATTACCCCTACTCAAAACTAAAACTTGAAAAAAAGGTCCAACAGCAACTCAATTAATATAGTGCTGCCATTACCAAAAATTCAAAAGTTTTACTGTTGCTGGTATAATTATTCTTTTCACTATCTTCCGTATGCAAATCCAGGCAAAGCTTTTATGATATAGCGAACAAAATTCTCTGATGAAATAGGAATCTGTGGTTCCAACTTGAATTAACAAGCAAGTTAAGAAAAAAGCAGCTAATTATTCCAATTCCTCTTTTATTACTCTCAACTATAAAAAGGTACTTTTTGAAGCCCCATTTATAACAGTTCACTGGAGCCACCAACCTTGATTCACTTGTTTCTTTTGTTTACATGACTGACAGTGCATTGGGTGAAGAGTTGTTTCTAGACGATTGTGCTCATCTGAACACGAACCAAGGATGAGTTGGATTGCAGTGGGACTGGGCTGGGCAGAGCACAACACTCAGCTCAAGAAACTAATGTAGTACCAATGGAAAGAAAGGATGTCAGGGTTTTAGGATTTCAATTTACATTACTGTGAAAGCAATGCACCCAACCCCTGGTTGAACAGATGATAATAATGTTAACATGAAGCCCTCAAGATGAACAGCATACTCATTGTAAATGGGACATTAAACAGAATTTTATTAAATCCACAACTACAAATGTACATCAATATCAGGAAAACAACTTTACAACCCTTGTGTCTGACGACTTACAAAAAAAAATTTCCATCTTGAATTGGCCTAAAAGGTGGTTCATGTTTTGCTGCCAGAAGGATTATTTCTATACACACAACTTTTTTTAAAAAAGTACTCATAACTCCAAATTAGTGTAAAATTTGGTAAAAGCTTTGAGCACACAGAGTACAAAACTCAGCAACTGCATAAATCCCTTCTTCCTTTGCCTCCCCCATCAAAAACAAAACTAACATTTTAAGATATTCCCCTCCAACTTCCTTCATCCATTCCATAAATAATTCATCCATAGATAATAAAATGCAAACTCCACCAGTCATTTTTGTGGAGAGTTCCCTAATGCCTGAGAAGAGTCTGAGACACGCATCGTAGATCATTGCTAGTTATGTACCAGTTGTTTACCAGAATCACACAGCACAGGACAACGATTAAACCACTGGACTTGCTGTCCTTCACTGATAATCTTTTCAGGAGTGGCATTTTTTCAGCTATCACTGTGCATCATCAATACAGGTAGAACTTTCTAGCAGAATGTTCATGAAGGAAAACACCACAAAAAACAAGCCCCTAACACATAAATCAACAATTTACTTGGTTGTGAATTTTAATACATTTAAAGATAATGAGCATAAAAGGAAACTATTCTGCGGTGATTTAAACTGGAAAATCTTGTTACAGTAGCAGTGAACACTAAGGGACATAAGACTCACACTGTGCTTACATTCATCCCACTTGGTATTTCTGAAGTCATTTATTCTTTCAGCAGCTCTTACTTATGAATAAAATTTTGTTTATTCCAGAAAATCTGACAGTGTTTCCTCATTGTGAAGTACAAAAATCCTACTCAGGCTTATAAATTGCATTTGCATTGGCTAATGAATACAAAGATTTTGGAATGCACTTTCGTAATGTGAAATAAACTGATGAAGTGTGAAGGGAAAACATGTAAGAAAGAAAACCAAAAGAAAAAGTAGATCTCAAACTTCAAGTTTTTTTCTGTTGCCAAAGGCTTTGAGAATCAATTGCGATTGGCATTAACCAGTTTAAAATAACAGGGTAAACACCAGTTTAAAAGAACTCCAATCAGAAAATCTAGGCTAATAATTAAAGATACAAAGTCAATTAAAACATTGTGATATTCAACATCAACAGTGCCCAAACTTTGTCTCAAAGAAAAATATTAAAATCAAAGATTTCAGGCATCTTTTAACATTTAAAAATAACACGAGGCAATCAATTCCTCGCACAAATTTTCGACTTGAAAATAATCCACTTTTTAAGGTTTTTAACAATAATGTCAGCAAACTATATGTGCAGTCTATCTGGACTTCGCACAACCAACCATTAATGTATTGTCTTTGTAAATGTGCCAATAGTATTACATGTAGTATCTTGGGTTCAAATAATGCTCAAAGAAAAGCTCTGATATTAGTGAAAACAAACTAACATGAAATTACAGAACACAGAGAGGCTAACTTCATCTGTACGCTTCATCTGGGTAGACCCACGTACTTCTAACTAGTCATCAAACTGACTTTATAAAAATTTGGCTCCACTGACTGAGTTCCGAGTGCTGCTTATAAGGGTCACACTTAGTTTCCTTACTTAGTATACTGCAACATGCATAGATTAAGGTAATGGCAATTAAAGTTACACTGGTGAACAACTTCTCCAACTTTGGTTTATCAGCAGTATCAGTGCCAGAAACTAACATTTCCTTAGAAGGAAATGTATTTAATTGTTAAACCACCAAATAGCAGTTTTAGATTTTCATTTTGCATTGGCAGTAAGCATTAGCACATTTTAGCAATCTTCAAATTTAATACACCAATCAGGGGTTAAGTTAACTCTGTTTCTCTCTTCACAGATGCTGCCTGACCTGCTGAGTGTTTCCAACATTTTCTGTTTTTATTTCAGATTGCCAGCATCCGCAGTCTTTGGCTTTTGTTTCAATTTGTTTATTGCTTGCTAGTAACAGGCCATCTGTGGATGCCCCTGAAGCAAACTATTTGTCTCATGTGTTACTGTCAATCTGGGGGGGGGGGGGGGGGGGAAGAAAGATAATAGAGAATGAAATGATTTACCCCAGTCCAGTTGGACTGCGTAAAGAACAATAACAGCCAAATCCACATGGATGACAGATATAGATAATATTGAAGACCTGGCGATGAGGAGATGGACTTAATCATTTGGTACTGCCACACCACTGGGGAGGGGGAAAATCTAACCTCAGTCCAAGAGTTGCTCTGTCTCACAGATATAAAACTTATACCATGAAATCTTGTCAGGCTGACCCTTGCTTTTGAGCTCGACTTTGATTGGTCGCTTTGTTTATCCCATTTCAGTCTTCAAAGCAATGAGGAGGTATGACTGGAATCCCATATCAAGGCTTCTTGAGTGAATAGCTGCTTTGCCAGACAGTTGACAACTTGGAGTAAGTGGAAACAGTGTGAATGTTTGATTTGATGTATAGGTTTCTTCTCACAATTGTGCAAGTTATGAGGAACAGATTTTGTAAGTTAATTAAAGCATTGTGCTTTATATTTCTGCTGCTGTTTGCAATTTGCTGCTGCTATTTTCATTTCTTAATAAACTTGATTTGTCCTTTGTAGCGGAAGATATTTAGTCTTCCATAACATTATTTGTTCATCAGGTGGACAAAGCAAGAGAGTACCACGCTTTTGATATTATTTGCAGTTAACTTATCAGCAGTATAAAGGATTTATTTTTCACCCCAAGCACACAACACTAACGGAAACAATGGGCAGAAGGTCACTCACAGTTATCGCAAGCAAGGGTTTGCTTTTGACAGCAGGCTTTGGGCACAAAAAAAATCTGACAAGAGTCTGAAAAATAATAATTTGATATACCAAGTCCAGAGATGTACAAAAGGCTATATAAATGTAAACAAAGTAGAACTAGATTTTGACTAGGTTCTTTGTCAGCAGCATGTCATCAGCACTACTAAGTAAAGGAGTGGAGTCCTCTCCCCCTTCCCCATTTGTATTTTTAAATAACACTGAAAGTTACAGCACTGCAGAAACAGTAATTACAACCAAATAATCTTGTCCAAAATTAGATGCAGAATAATCGTTCTATTTTTATCTCAGTTCCACAATTGCAAATGTAAATCGCAATTACAGATCATGATCAGATTAAAGTCCACCTAGTGCAGATAGCCATTAGCAAAATATGGTCACTCATGAAAAAAATCCTGCACATACAAAACCAACCTTTTGATGTCAACCACAAATTAATTCATGTTCAGAAACTGTTTACAGACACACGGCTGAATACACTGACTGGTCCCTGACGGCCTATTTTTGAAAAGAACCAGAAGATTAAGAGAGGAAGTCACTTGTTAAGTTCGGTACAAACCCACATTTTGTTCTTCGAATCGTAGAATGGTTACAAGCACAGGAGGCAGCCATTCGGCCCATGCCAGCTCTTTGTAAGAGCAATCCAGTTACTTCCATTCCCCCATAGCCGTGCAATTTTTTCCCCTTCAAATATTTATCCAATTCCTTTTAGAAAGGATGTTATTGCAGTGGTGTCAGTTTTAAAGACTTAACAGAAAACAGATAATTCCAAGTGTACCTATTTTCAAAAGGGTATAACCAAGGGAGACTTGAGTTAAACTGTCATATAATGCAGTTGCATCAAATTCTCAGAAACCAGGAAAGTGGGGGAGCAGCCATTTATACAAAAATAAACTGGACATAAAATATTCAAGGAGACTGGATGGTACAGTGGATTAGAGTACAGTCCTACCATTTTTGGGATCTGTCTGAATCCAACCCAAACCATGGGTAGAAACATTCTTTCTTCCTTCCTTCCTTCCTCCCTCTGCTTGAAGGATGCAAGTCAAGCAAATTCAGGCAGCCTCTACCCAGATGCTCATCAGCACTGGCCTACAGGATAAAACGACTTATCACTGGACACAATTGGCACTGAAGTAATGAATCTCTACTGTGAGTGGGATATGGAAATGTTACATTGCTGCATAATAGGAGTGCTCTTCTGAGGTTGAGATTTATATATATTATTAGAGAAGAGTAGCTGAAGATTAACTCTGCATCAAGGCATATTATATCTGGCCCGGGAGTACTTGATGTCAACAATGCATGCCCAAAATCCTAATGCAATTCATTCCTGGCATTAATGTCTCTCACCTTGGTAACAGCAAAACAATTCCCACAGAATTAATAAAACCAAAATATGAACTTGTTCAATGTTAATAACTCAAGAATATTGATTGACTTTGAGTTTTCAATTAGGTTATCCCTCCTTGCAGGCTCAGAGTTGTTCAGAGAATATTTTGCTTCTGCATCAGTTCCCACACATCACTGAATAGCGAGCAATTCCATGTCTTCTTTCACCACCAATAAGCTTTCAGGATGATATGAAACTCATTAGCAGAACAGAATGCTGACTATTTCCTAGTTTTGCTATATAAGCAGAACATGTCCTGTAGAAAGTCTATGCAACTGAAGAGTACTATGACACAACAGGAAGTAGGGTCGTGACTATGGGACAAACCTCAAATCAAAATCAATTTTACTCAGTCCTTTTGATCTTAGTCACAAAATAACTCATATCCAATCCTCAAAGTTGAACTGTGTACAATATAGTTTTCATGGAAATCAAGCTGGATTTTATGCAGCTCATTGTAATCTCAAATATTCAAAATGTAAGCTGGCAAGAGAAGAAAGCTGCTTACATTTTACCTGTCAGCGGGCAACATTCAGTAAGAAATATGGCTGTATTCACATTTCCCCTTTCTATTTTAAACAGAAGGATAAAAGCTGCTATACATTCGCTGAGTAGTTAAGTGCCACTATGTGAAAGCAAATTTGAAGTTAGATTCCTCCGTCAATTTTCACCTGAAGATGCTTCATGCTGAGGTGCAATTTTGTTTCGTCATTTGCTCAAGTGGGCATTCTTACCAACAGCCAAAAAAATGCATGGGATTTCATTACAGCCTGACCGTTCACCTGACAACTACAACCATGAACTTTCTCGTCATCAATGGATACGACCAGGAATGGGAACATGAGCTAATGTTTCATCTCTCTTGCTACCGACACTAAGGGCAACTCCAACACCCCTATATCCGTTGTCAGCTAACGAAGCACATAGGGATTAAACTTGCATTTTTGTGATTAAATTCTTTTGCTAAGCAGTATGATGCTACAGAGCAGACAAGCACAAGTTTAACTCCTCTTCAATTGAATTTCCAACTTGAGCCATATCAAGCACGAGATTGCTGAGTTGAGGTTGCAGCATTTCCCAGCAAGGAGGAAAGAATCATACCAGAATGATCTCTGGCATCTAATAGGGCACTGGCTGCAGTCTAGGGATGGGTAACTAATGTTCAGGCAACAGGGAGAAAATGGTAGAGGAAACAATCAATAAAACCTCCACTTTCACAAACCAATGAGGTCCCAATTTTGAACCCTGAACCATGCAGGTCTCAGCAGAGTGGGAGTAGGGACATTACATTGGACTCAACACCCCAGGCTTGGAGAGAGAAAATAAATGATTTTTATTCGCTGATTTCTGCACTTGTGTATGACGAGTGAGGATAAACGCCAGTTGTGATGCCCCGAATGATCAAGTAACATGACTATAATCACCTCCAAGGCTCACACATGACCACCTACAGGAGGTTATTCATCACCCAAACTGTATCCAAGCATAAGCTGGTGCTTTCATGAGAGGAAGTTAAATAAATAAGATTACTCCCCACTTTTAAGTTGTCCCTAAAACACTAAAAATAGTACTGTTTTAAAAAACTCACTTGTTAGCAACCTTCCACAGTTAGTTTTGTGCAGAGGTTTATAGCGAACAAATCTGATCCAACCTCTGAATACTGGGATCTTTGCAATTTGATCTGTAATCAAAAATAATGCAATCTCTTGAGCAAAGTAGGTTGTTTCTTCTGTCTGGGAAAATGCTCTGAATAACTATTTCTACATCTACAACCACTCAGAAGTAGCATAATTTACTAATTTACTAAAAGAGGGAGCAATAACAAGTGTAAACAAACATGACAAAACAATTAATGCATTAGCCAGGAAGTCAATATGACTTTAAGTGGACATGTACATTACGGCAATCTACCTTTTACCTATATGCCCTGAGTTTTCTTCAGGATGAAATGTTACACATCAGACACACTTGCTATTTCATTTATGTCAATATTCATCCTCCAGGAGATTGGAACTGAGCATTATGATGTTATTTCCATAAAGCACTGCACACCTATTCGCTGCTCTGTACATTCTAAAAAGGTTTTTATAACCTCAATTTGCACATTTGCTTACAGGAGCTAGACAATTTTAACAGCTATCAAACTGTTGTGTACAATATTATTGCACTGTGAGTACAATGTCACAAAGCATAAACTAATCGGCAGGTCAAAAATTAGTGCTTTTTTTTTAAAAGAATAAATTAATCCATGTCTATAACAAAACATGATGTGGAGATGCCGGTGATGGACTGGGGTTGACAATTGTAAACAATTTTACAACACCAAGTTATAGTCCAGCAATTTTATTTTAAATTCACAAGCTTTCGGAGATTTTCTCCTTCCTCAGGTAAATATAACAAAACAGAGATTGTAGCTTTTACACTACAAGCAACTGATTGCCCCCCAGTTTACAGTTATACAGTGAACAATAATGAATAGTTTGTAAAGGTTAGTCTTGGATCAACAGCTTATCCCAAAAGCTGACAAGGATAATCCAATTAGTATATAATGTGCAATAATACTACTTTCTATTGCATCAAAATGACTCTCTGTCCAAAGAAAGAATATATGAAACTCACAATAATCATACTGTTAACTCTTAGACTGCTACTAGATGTCAGCCTTGGTTCAGTGGCAGAATTCTAGCCACTGAGTGAGTCAGTTGTGGGTTCAAGTCCCATTCTAGAGACTTGAGCACAAATTCTAGGCTGAAACTAAAGTGTGTTACTGGGGGAGTGCAGCACTGTCAGAGGTGCCATCTTTCAGATAAGACATTAAATCTGGGCCCCATCTGCTTTCTTAGGTGGACGTAAAAAATCCAATGGCACTATACATGGAAGAGCAGAGGAATCCTCCTGGTGTCCTGGCCAATATTTGTCCCTTAACCAACATCGCTAAAACAGATTATCTGGTCATTTATCTCTCTGTTGTCTGCAGGACCTTGCTGTGCACAAACTGGCTGCAGTGTTTCCCTACATGACAAATGACTACACTTCAAAAGTACTTAATTGGCTGTGAGTGCTTGGAGATATCCTGAGGTAGTAAAAGGCACTACATAAATAAGTTCCTTTATTGTTTTTATCACCATCATAAACGGTTAATCAGCACAATAAAATGGACAGAAAAATCATAAGCCAGAAGCTTATTAAAGCACAACTAAAATGACCAACTTGAAAGTATTTTTTTTGAGGAAGTGCCCTATTAGTGTACTGTATAATATTATGCACTATCAGAACATTTGGCCTAACAAGTCCCCTCTTCTCAAGATGTCAAGTTTACACCATCATGGACCCTACAATCATCTAATGGCGGTGAACAACCAATGACAAAACTTCGAAGATACTCATAAGTTTCTCCTCCAGCCCAAAAAAGATAATGATACAGAAACTTTAGGATATCAAACTTAGCAATTTATTCAAGTCTAATCAATTGCATTCCACTCACAATGGGACTGAAACCACAATGTTTCATAGAGGTTGTCCCTCAATGTCCTTATTCCCCATAATCTTAGATTCCATTCTTAATTAAATGAAGCTGGCTAAATATTTGGTTAAGTTGTTGAACACAACATTGCTTATTTTTGATGAGATTCTATTCTGTATGAATACCACTCCAGGGATAAAAAGTTGCTCCCCAGTTTCAGTCACGCTTTGTCCAGCTTTAAATTCATGTCCTCCAGCCTTGCTTACCAGTTTATGGTAACACAATTTTCACATGTTTATGACATTTTTTTTGCACAAAATTAAACTATTTCTGAAAAAATTATGTTCAGCCACAAATGAGTTAATTTAGTACAATGTAAAGAGAGAGTTTCTTCCCCTTTATCAGACAGTAAAATAATTAGATATTACAGGCTTGTCACGGTACACTTATAGTTTGAACACCCTTTTGAAATTTAATTTAATACAATCTTACCACTCAAACCGTCATTGCCTTGTAATATGTGTCTGACTAAGTGCTTTGCTTATATCTTCTCAATGAGAAAAGTAATATGCAATCTCATGACATGACGAATTATATGGCCTTCAAGAGTGTTTTTATTCAGAACTAGGCAAGACCCAAACTCCCCTATAAAGTGATCCACCAATCGAAAAGGAAGAACAGTGGCCCCAATCAACATGTCTGCCAGCAGACAGGAACCCGTTATTTCCAGAACCAAATGATCAAGAACAAACAAATTACTTCAACTTTTAAACCCATAATGTATGTGAACATACCAAGATATTTGATTATATCAATGTACTCTTTCCACAAACATTATGTAATGAAAATATACAATGGCTTCATAAATACATGCGCGAATGTTAACTATCGAGAAAGGTATTTCCTTGTGTAAAAAAAAAACTTGTTAAATAGTCTGTAATCAGTTAAACACTAGCAGATTTCCTATGACATTGTTCACAGGAAATCAGAGGTTACACTGTTGCAAGCACATCCATCTTTCTCTCACATAATTAAGCACAGAAGTGCTGAAAACAATTACTTTATTTAGGCCACAGAGATAGTTTCATCCAGGCCAGTCCATCATTGCCAGATACACTATCAAATTGGCAAAAAGTCATGGACAAAATGAAAATGTATATTTATCTGACCTATATTAATCTAATGATGTGGAGATGCCGGTGATGGACTGGGGTTGACAATTGTAAACAATTTTACAACACCAAGTTATAGTCCAACAAATTTATTTGAAATTCCACTAGCTTTCGGAGGCTTCCTCCTTCCTCAGGTAAATGTCAGGAATTCCTCGAAGCCTACGCATTTATAAATCACAGAACAATACATGGTGATTACAGATAGGCTTTGCAACTGCCCGTTGCCAAGGCAATCACAGTGTTCAGACAGAGACGTGATACCGACAGAGCCCCCGAATATACAGTCAACAAAAAAAACAGAAAAAGAGAGAGGCAGAAACATCCGGAAGGCAGAGAAAGCCAGCAAATGACCCGTTATATTAAAAACAGATAGCTTTTGTTCGCTGGTTGGGTTACGTGCAGCGTGACATGAACCCAAGATCCCGGTTGAGGCCGTCCTCATGGGTGCGGAACTTGGCAATCAATTTCTGCTCGACGATTTTGCGTTGTCGTGTGTCTCGAAGGCCGCCTTGGAGTACGCTTACCCGAAGGTCGGTGGCTGAATGTCCCTGACTGCTGAAGTGTTCCCCGACTGGGAGGGAACCCTCCTGTCTGGCGATTGTTGCGCGGTGTCCGTTCATCCGTTGTCGCAGCGTCTGCATGGTCTCGCCAACGTACCATGCTCTGGGGCATCCTTTCCTGCAACGTATGAGGTAGACAACGTTGGCCGAGTCACAGGAGTATGAACCATGCACCTGGTGGGTCGTGTCCTCTCGTGTGATGGTGGTATCTGTGTCGATGATCTGGCATGTCTTGCAGAGGTTACCGTGGCAGGGTTGTGTGGTGTCGTGGACGCTGTTCTCCTGAAAGCTGGGTAATTTGCTGCGAACGATGGTCTGTTTGAGGTTGGGTGGCTGTTTAAAGGCGAGTAGTGGAGGTGTGGGGATGGCCATAGCGAGGTGTTCGTCGTCATTGATGACATGTTGAAGGCTGCGGAGAACATGGCGTAGTTTCTCCGCTCCGGGGAAGTACTGGACGACGAAGGGTACTCTGTTGGTTGCGGGTTGCATCCCGTGTTAGTCTTCTGAGGAGGTCTATGCAATTTTTCGCTGTGGCCCGTCGGAACTGTCGATCGATGAGTCGAGCGTCATATCCCGTTCTTACTAAGGTGTCTTTCAGCGTCTGTAGGTGTCCATCGCGTTCCTCCTCGTCTGAGCAGACCCTGTGTATTCGCAGGGCCTGTCCATAGGGGATGGCCTCTTTGACGTGGTTAGGGTGGAAGCTGGAAAAGTGGAGCATCGTGAGGTTGTCCGTGGGCTTGTGGTAGAGTGAGGTGCTGAGGTGCCCGTCTTTGATGGAGATTCGTGTGTCCAAGAAAGAAACCGATTCTGAGGAGTAGTCCATGGTGAGCTTGATGGTGGGATGGAACTTGTTGATGTTATCGTGTAGTCTCTTTAGTGATTCTTCGCCGTGGGTCCATGGAAAGAAAATGTCGTCGATGTATCTGGTGTATAGCGTTGGTTGGAGGTCCTGTGCAGTGAAGAAGTCCTGCTCGAACTTGTGCATGAAAATGTTGGCGTATTGGGGTGCAAATTTGGTCCCCATGGCTGTTCCGTGTGTTTGGGTAAAGAACAGGTTATCGAAGGTGAAGACATTGTGATCCAGGATGAAGCGGATGAGTTGTAGGATGGCATCTGGAGATTGGCCGTTGTTGGTGTTGAGTATTGATGCTGTTGCAGCGATGCCATCATCGTGGGGGATACTGGTGTAGAGTGCCGAGACGTCCATCGTGGTGAGAAGTGTTCCTGGTTCAACTGGTCCGTGGGTACTGAGTTTTTGTAGGAAGTCTGTAGTGTCGAGACAGAAGCTGGGGGTTCCCTGTTCGATGGGTTTCAGGATGCCCTCGATGTATCCAGAGAGGTTCTCACACAGGGTTCCGTTGCCTGATACGATAGGACGTCCGGGTGTGTTGGCTTTGTGTATCTTTGGGAGGCAGTAGAAGTCTCCCACGCGGGGAGTACGTGGGATGAGAGTGCGTATGATGCTTTGAAGGTCTGGAATGAAGGTCTTGATCAGTTTGTTGAGCTGGTGGGTGTGTTCTTTGGTCGGATCTGCGGGTAACCTTCTGTAGTGTTCCTGGTTGTCCAGTTGTCGGTATGCTTCTTTGCAATAGTCCGTTCTGTTCTGTATGACGATGGCTCCTCCTTTGTCCGCTGGTTTGATGACGATGTTGCGGTTGGTCTTGAGAGCGTTGATGGCGTTGCGTTGTGCTCGGGTGACATTCTGGACTGTCTTCTGAGTGCGCCTGATGAATCTGGCATTGACGCATTTCCTGACAGCTTGGGCATACATGTCAAGCTGAGGGCAGCGACCCTCCGGAGGAGTCCAGTTTGACTCTTTCCTCTTCGGTTGCTGTACCACAGATCCCTCTGTCTGCTGTTCCGGACGCAACCAACAGAGTACCCTTTGTCTTCCAGTACTTCCCCGGAGCGGAGAAACTACGCCATGTTCTCCGCAGCCTTCAACATGTCATCAATGACGACGAACACCTCGCTATGGCCATCCCCACGCCTCCACTACTCGCCTTTAAACAGCCACCCAACCTCAAACAGACCATCATTCGCAGCAAATTACCCAGCTTTCAGGAGAACAGCGTCCACGACACCACACAACCCTGCCACGGTAACCTCTGCAAGACATGCCAGATCATCGACACAGATACCACCATCACACGAGAGGACACGACCCACCAGGTGCATGGTTCATACTCCTGTGACTCGGCCAACGTTGTCTACCTCATACGTTGCAGGAAAGGATGCCCCAGAGCATGGTACGTTGGCGAGACCATGCAGACGCTGCGACAACGGATGAACGGACACCGCGCAACAATCGCCAGACAGGAAGGTTCCCTCCCAGTCGGGGAACACTTCAGCAGTCAGGGACATTCAGCCACCGACCTTCGGGTAAGCGTACTCCAAGGCGGCCTTCGAGACACACGACAACGCAAAATCATCGAGCAGAAATTGATAGCCAAGTTCCGCACCCATGAGGACGGCCTCAACCGGGATCTTGGGCTCATGTCACGCTGCACGTAACCCCACCAGCGAACAAAAGCTATCTGTTTTTAATATAACGGGTCATTTGCTGGCTTTCTCTGCCTTCCGGATGTTTCTGCCTCTCTCTCTCTCTCTCTTTTTTTTTCTGTTTGTTTTTTTTTGTTGACTGTATATTCGGGGGCTCTGTAGGTATCACGTCTCACGTCTCTGTCTGAACACTGATTGCCTTGGCAACGGGCAGTTGCAAAGGCTATCTGTAATCACCATGTATTGTTCTGTGATTTATGAATGCGTAGGCTTCGAGGAGTTCCTAACATTTACCTGAGAAAGGAGGAAGCCTCCGAAAGCTTGTAAATTTCAAATAAATCGTTGGACTATAACTTTGTGTTGTAAAATTGTTTACAATATATTAATCTAAAGCACATATGTCAGCTTCCTGTTATAGCCAATTGTTTTTAAACGCAGCTATAAATGTTAATACTTTGCCTTGTAGTTTCCATTATGCTTCCTTCATGACTAGATTTGAATAAAATATTTTGAGCAAAAATAATTTCTTCCAAGAAACAGACTTTATCTTCAGTATCAAATCAGTTGACTGTCCCATATGTTTACGATGCATGTTTTTAATAGTGAGAACCAACAAATATAAAATGAAAGACAAGATTCTTAACCAAAATATTTTGCCACAGTACTTCATGTTACTAAAGGCTCTTCAATAAACAATTTATTCAGTGTCTGAATAATGGGACAATCTTTCAAAAAGTTACAACTTTTTCTGCTGTTGTTTTGAGTTCTTTCAAACAATAAAATATATTGCAATATAACTTCTAAGTACAAAATTTCACTGCACACATTAAGCTGTATTTGCTTTAAAAAGGCTACTTCGATATTGTTACTTACATGGACCTTTTATCTAAGTTATTCCAGTTAAAATTCCAAAGTTCTTGCTTTACATTTTGATGAGCCAATTAAAATTACCTTAACTGTTTCTACTCAATGACTTGCATTTATATAGCACCTTTCACAACCTCAGGATGTTCCAAAGCACTTTACAGCCGAAGAAATACTTTTGAAGTTTTGTAATCTAGGAAACGCTGCAGCCAATTTGCACACAATTTCCCATAAACAACAATGAAACAAATGACCAGATCATCTGTTTTTAATGACGTTGGTTATTGGATCATTATTCACCAGGGCACTGGGAAGAACTTCCCTGCTCTTCTTTGAATCGTGCTACGGAATCTTTTACGTCTACCTGAAAAGGGCAGATGGGGCCACAGTTTAACGTCTCATCCAAAAGACAGTGCAGTTCTTCACTGAAGTGTGAACCTAGATTATGTGTCAGTAACGGTTTCCCTGCTCAACTGATGGACAGCAAGATGCAGGGTTTGAAATCAGCAAATTCTAGCATGCTGAATGGCCAGTCTTGCTGTCGATTGTCGAAAAATTCTGAGAGTTGCAAGCAGAAATGTACGCTGGGAGCTGTAGCGTGCTGCCTTGCTCAGTCTTTTCAGCCACGTGTTGGCACTGGGAACCCCAATGAACTCAAGACTCAAGCTTCTCAGATAGGCACAAGCATCACAGAGAAAATATCCTTGAGGGCATTTTGAACACTCAAAACACGATTGTACAGTTATATAAAAGCCCAATTTTTCAGTACTAAGTTATAGTAACATATGCAGATACAAGGAGAGAGAGGGAGAGGGAAAGAGAAAGAGGAAACGAGAGCATAAGACAGTGGGCCGGATGTTGCTGTGCGCCGTACGTTAGAAAGATTTGCACTTGCCCATGGACTATGAGCTTTTGCATGGCAAGTTCCTCTTGATTAGAAATCCAAAAAGCGCAGCGCCCTCTACAGGGCATCTGGTACGTGTGTGAACAGGGCAAGTAGCTGCGTACCTCCTAAACCAATCTGACTGAAGCATTGTTTTAATAACCGGCACAGACTGAACCAGGAAGTGTAAATTAGAACAGTGAATTCAATGTCGAATCAGGTATAGTAAGCAAACTAGTGAGAAATATTGGATTAAGAGTCAGTTAAAGCAGGCAGAAAGGAAAAGTAAAAAAATATTGTTAAAAAAAAACGTCCAACAATAATTAAAAGCGTAAGGAATGAAACTCAACACTTGTAAAAGTTAATTTTCAGTGCCACAGAGGTTGTTTGGAGTAATTAAGACATAGCAGGCCGTTAAAAAGGGTACTTAGCCTTGAAATGACTGGACTTGAATTTTTTTAGCGAGTTTAGTTTGCATCTATCTCGTAAGGACAGGAAATTCACGCCATTCAATACATTTGAATGGGGAGCCAGCCGGCGAGATGCCATTTTCACACAGCTTTTGGGAGAGGGGGGCATCTGGTTCAGCAACTTCCAGATTTCCACGTTTAACTGCACATGCGCGGTCGCTGGAAGTTACTGTCCAATTTGCTGTTAGCCTCACCGTTATTTTTACAACAAAATCCAGCCCAGTGGGTGAGAAAGAAAGAGAAAGTAAAAGTGAGTCAGAGTCTGCCATGACCACCTCACCACTTCAATTCTATTCCTTAACACTGTCACTTTTCTACGTATACCTAGCTTTTTCGTTCAATCTTAACCCTGGCAAATCAACACTAAGGACTATCCTGTAGAGCTGTAAGGATGTTTCTGAAAATTTCTTTACATTTGTTTTACTTTTATAATTACCCTACAAAACAGAACAAATTTCCAAGGTATACTGCTAGCACCAAATTCCCTCGCCGAAATGGGAATAGTTTGTTTTATAACAGTGTTGTCCAATACGTTAGCCACTTGCCATGTGCCTAATTGCACTTTTGATCAGTAAATAAAAAATGAGTAACTGACACGGTCAATGGGCATGTGACCTCAAGTCATATTCGCATGGCGTATGCATGTGTAATTTAACCTTTTTGTGCGCTTGTTGATAAAATGGTAAGACGAAAAGCAGAATGTGCGAGTGTTTTTTGATTGTTGTGCGTGCTTCATTTCCTGAGTTACAGCTTGTTGGTTATCTGCTGGAATGGTGTGTAACACGGGTGAAAACGCCAGACTTCAGCACCATGGAAACACCAGCAATACTGTATGAAGAAAGGAACTGTCATTGTGGTCAGCTTCACCAATCAGAAAAAATGCTCCAGGCCAGAAGGCAGCAAGTCCAACTAATAATAAACATGTCCAACAGGGCACATCATGGCAAAAGGGAAGCAGCATTCAACCATGTTCTGGATGGAGAGCAGGGGCGGCTCTGGCAGGTCTCATTGCTGAGAATGTTGACTCACACAATCACTCTGATGAACTCAAAGTACTGGACAAAAATCTAGAATCTGCACTAAGATGTACCATGTCTGATAAATTCATGCCAGAATCCCAAACTTTGGTGAAGAGAAAGACTGCAAAGTTTCATACTGAATGATGATTGATATTTGTTAAATATACACGTTAAGTACATTTATCTGGATATAAGGAGTTTTCGACTAAAATTAGTGCATGGGGCTACAACCGTGTCACCGCAGCCATGTCTGTCGCTCGTCAGCAATTTCTATTGGAACATAGGAACAGGAGTCGGCCATTCAGCCCCTTGCACCTGTTATGCCATTCAATTAGATCGTGGCTAATTTGTATCCTAACTCCATCTACCCGCCTTGGTTCCGTAACACTTAACACCCTTGCCTAACAAAAATCTATCAATCTCAATTTAGAAATTTTCAATTGATTTAGCCTTAACAGCTTTTTAGGGGAGCGAGTTCCAGATTTCCACTACCCATTGTGTGAAGAAGTGCTTCCTGACCTCACCCCTGAACAGCCTAGCTCTAATTTTAAGGTTATGCCCCCTTGTTTTGGACTCCACCAACAGGAATAGTTTCTCACTATCCACCCTGTCAACTTTTTTAATAATCTTGCACACTTAACTTAGATCACCCCTTAATCTTCTATATTCAAAAGGAATACAAACCTAGTCTATGCAACTTGTCCTCATAATTTCACACTTGAGCCCAGGTATCATTCTGGTGAATTTTCGCTGTACCCCCTCCAAGGTCAATATATCCTTCCCGAGGTGTGGTGCCCAACACTGAACACAGTACTCTAAATGGGATCTAACCAGAGCTTTATATAACTGTAACATAACTTCCACTCCTTTGTATTCTATCCCCCCTTGAGATAAAGGCCAACATTCCATTAGCCTTTTTGGACAACACTGCTTTATAGGATGTAAGGGACTCAGTTTCTGGTTAACAGAGTATAATCTACAGCAACAGTTTTCAAATACGTGCTTGGTGCAACCCAGTGAAAACAGACTCAGGGCACCCGTCCCAACTTATGAAAGAGTGGATCAACCAAACAAAATAAAACTTGCCATTATTGAATAATCCATTTCTTGGTGTACGAGTCAATCTTCTCTGATGTTGCACACAGGGAGTTAAGATCAAGTGCAGTTGAGGTGAAGCGAGATTAGAGAGCAGAAGGATAATTGGGCGGGGGATATAAATGTAATTGAGTTCCCATTTCAAAGTCACATATTTTTAAATTCATATTTCCATTATAAATTTGTATGTCCACATTTATAATATAAATTGATATGAATGTGTCATGAAGCACTACACCGGCAAGACGACAGAATTACAGCGTGACAAGTTTACAAAGGGAGCTTCCATTTTAAATGAAGACGGAGGAATTTATGATGGAAATACATTTTTTTTTAAAAAAGGATAGAATTCATGACTTTAAGATAGGGACTGAATTACATCTGCGCACCCTGATCCTGTTATCCCATACCCTTCAATCCCGCTTCACTTGGTCTTGATTCCTTATGTGCAATGCAACAGGAGCTTAACTAGTAAATGATATACACATCAGGTGCATCACAATGCAAATTTCTGTGCCACAAAGTACAAGACAAGAAAAGTAGTTATGTCCTGCAGGTTTCTTTTGACCACGAAGCGACACAAGAACTTACTGCAATTCGATCTTGTCCCTTAAAAGAACACACCAGATTACGCCCACCTGCAATTTAACAGCAGAATAATACATAATGCATTGCATGATGTAATGCTACTATCCTTAAAATGCAGCATATCTTTTATATACTGTTAGATCCACTGGCTTAGAACATTCAGAATACAGAATTTATGATTTAACTGATTTCACTGATTATCAGGTGCCACTGCAATTTTTTTCCCCCAATAGTCAATGATACAAACCAACAACCAGGAGAAAACACATCAATGGCACCTATTTCCCCTCCACTCCAGCTAACCTAAAATTAGTAACTGTCGACAAGTACTCTGCATATCTTTGCCACTCAGAACTTGCAGTCCCCACCAGCTATGACCCTGCCTTTACAGAAACAATACACAGCAATAACAGAATGGTGGGCTGAGAAAAATTTCAAGATATTGAACATTTAATTAAAAGTTAAAAAGGACATTCAGCAACTGAAGAAACCATACATTTCACTTTGAAATTCATCTGAAACAGCATTAAAGAAATATGAACTTAAATTATTTGGAAGAGAAATAAATCAAGCAGTGAGTCATCATTATGCTACCCCTGCGCACCTCTTGGCAAAGGCTTGGGAGCGGGTTGCCCATTTGCCCAATGCCCTGAAGACCAAAGGGAGATTTTTTTTTTGTTTAAGAGGTACATGACTTCACAAGAAATTCAATTCATTACAATAGTGTTGGGAGCTTAAAGTATGCTAAATGTTATAAGTGCCAGCAACGCCTCCAGCTTTTGCAGGTAGCACTGCACGATAACATTTGTGTTACCAATATAAATATCAAATATAAAGCTTCCAGATGCATCCAAAAACAAGCTGTTATTGCAGACATTTAAACATCTGTAGCAGCAAGTTGTTTTAACGAATGATCTACATTTAAAAAAAACATTGTTGGCTTGTGTGGCACATACAAGAAATGCTGAGATTGCAACTTGGAACCGAGCAACTGACTTGGGTCAGGTCCATCACCTGATTGGGTTACACTTCCAGCTTAAACTGATTGTGAATGAGACTGGGATGACAGGAATACTTAAATTAGAAAAAAAATAGTTCAACTAATTCCTATTAGAGGATCCACTTTCTTGTCGGATGTAGGCTTTCCAACATGCAAAATTGATCAAACCAAGGTGTGAAATTAAAATGCTAGAGTACAATAGAAATGGAATAGATTAAAAATGAAAACATTGCCTGCAATATTTTCTGCAACAAAATTGCTTCAAACATTCCTCAAAGGATTCAAAAAATATTTGCTGTATGTTAAAAACTATGACACTGTTATATTTTGTGCTTCACTTGCATTATTTTTGCCAAAACCTACTGAATGAACAACTGCAATTCAGTCAGCACAAAATAAACGACAGAATATTTTTTCCTTCATTCCTCTCAGCCGTGGGCATGCAAAGGACAAAGCAGCCTCTGTATGTGGATTTTTCTTTTGCATAAAATCTCAGGATCACATACCAATACAAGTTTCCTCAGATGTACAGAGGTTCTTTTATTTTCTAACCCAAGAAATGAATGCTTCCTCTCCTAGTTCACCTATACCCAGAAATAAGGAAGTAACAAACAACTTCAATTCATGAGTGTAGTGCATCCGCAGTGTCAAATACCACTGATGGTCAACTATAGTTTTTTTTGTAAATTACTATCACACATCATACATGCATTTTAGTAAGTTGCTTTTATAATTAGATAGCTTACAATAAAGATAACACGGTTTTGTATTGAGTCTTTCTTTTGTAAACTACTGACCTTCAGTCTACTCCACAAGTCAAAACAGAAAAAGTTATCAAGGCAGCTGTTAGCTACACTCTGCCGAAAAAGGTACTTTTTGCAGTGTTCTTCTAAAACTGTGTGTAGGGTTTTAAAACCATTCCTCTTGCAACCCAATGGTTGTGCCTTTTTCTCCCCAGCATGCACTTTTCTCCAACCAAGAAGCCAAAAAGACATGTTCTGAAGCGATGTTAACTGTGTATTATAACCAGCTGCCACAAGCTGCCCAGCAACAGCATGAGTTAACTCAGCCTCCAATTTTTCCCTTCCTTTTGACAAACATATGTTAGAACAGAAATCTATTTTTTATAATCAATTTACTGATGAGAGTGCATTATAAATGTCCCTGATAGGACTTCATTGATAGTTCATGAATATTTGCTAGCCTAAGTTTTATCTCCTTTCATTCTATTTGAATCACACTCCCGCCTCTGACTCAGAAGATTGCAAGTTCAAGCCCCCCCTCCAGAGACTTGAGAACATAATCTGGGCTGACATTTCAGTGCAGTACTAAGGGAGTGCTGTACTGTCAGGGATGCTATCTTTTGGATGAGACATTAAACTAAGGCCCCGTCTGCCCCCTCAGGTGGTTGTAAAAGATCTCGTGGCACTATTCGAGGAGCAGGGGAGTTCTCTCCGTGTCCTGGCCAACATTTAGCACTCAACCAACATAACTTTAAAAAAAATTTTAATTGATCATTTATCGCATTGCTGTTTGTCAGACCTTGCTGTGTGTAAAATGGCTGCCACATTTTCCTGCATTATAACATTGGCTGTGAATCGTTTTGGATCGTCCTAAGATCGTGAAAGGCGCTACATAAATGCAAGCTCTTTGTTTCTTATTTAAGTTAATTAGATCAACAATCCATTTAGCAATTCTTACTTAAATAAATAAAAATGGGATATAGTACTAGTACAGATGCAGAAAACAAGACCACAAACATCAACCTCTCCTCACAGGCTTGGCTGACATCAGAAATCCTGGTACGATCTCTAACCCAGCACTCTGGCCAACCAGTATGTTAACACAACTTCTGAGGTACAAAAGTTGTCAATTTAAAAACTCACTGCAAAATTAACTTTTTAAAAATATATACTTTTTTAAAAAACATTGTTTGAAAGCACCACAACCCACTCCAAACCCTAGCCAGGGCAGTGGGCTAATAAGCTCTGATTAGACCTCTGTCAGTGTCATTTGAATTAGCTGTTGGAAGTGCTTGAAAATGACCAAGTGCTTCACCCTCCTATTATCCTACCTGTAAGAAAGCAAACAGCATCTGCTTTGTATCATCCAATGGCTTGACAAATAGATAACAAACCATGTGGCTGGAAATTGAGATAACACTGCAGCCTACCACTGTACTAGGCATTGGAACATCAACAGAAAAATCTACTTAACAACTTATAATAAGTACACACAAAGCAATTATTACATTTAGTGGATGCTCTGGCATTTAAGGGTGGTAAATCAAACACTGCATCAATTTATCAAATTTTCAGTGTGAAGGTATCTCACCAACCCAAATGATGCAAATGCTGTTGGCAAATTACTTCATAACATCTAGATACAATGAAAATACACCAACACTAGCAGCAAAATAAAAATATTACAGAAATGGGGAAGCACAACGCATGCTTCCTACCATGATCAGTGGGCGGGAGAGGGATGATCACCTGTGCTGCTCACTCTCACGCACTTCCTGGCTGTTTGTTTCAGAACAGATTGGCAGAGGCCCTGGGGTTAATCACGGACTGTTCATATTGCAGGCCAACTAAAGGGAAGAGAAATAAAAACAAGGAAGGTGCGGAAGTGAAAATATCCATCACAAGAACAAAAAATGGAAGTCTATTCACCCATCAAGCTGGTTTCATCTACAGACCATGTACAATCTGCTCTATCATGGATTTTACCCTATCCACTAACCTCCTGAGCAAAGGTTTTGCAAAGTTTTGCCCTATCCGAAGATGTAAACATCAAGCAAAACTACAGAATATCCATCTCACCTTACATCCTATATTATCTGTTTTTTTGGAAGCGTCATTAAACTGAGGCCCCATCTACCTGTTCAGGTGAACGTACAAGATCCCATCCTATTCAAAGATAAGGAAGTTCTCCTGCTGACAGTCATTCCTTAACCAACGACACCAAAACTGATAAACTGGTCATTCCTCTGTGTGGGACCTTGCTGTGCACACATTCGCTGCCGCATTTACCTACGTAACAAAAGTTACTAAACATCAAAAGTATTGCATCAGCTGTGAAGCACTTTGAGACGCCCTGAGCATGTGAAAGGTGCTGTCTGAATGAAAGTTCCTTCTTTCTTTCCAATCATAAACTGTTTGCTTTCCTTGATTTAGTTTCATTGTCCCAGCAGCTCAGGAACTCAGGAATATTTAATCATCATTGTGCACTTACCCTTATATTAGATCTCATGCCCAGGTAGATATTCACCCATTATCTCCCTTAAATATTTCCTAACGCATATACTACCGTTTAATGCTCGCAATTGTCAACTGAAACATTACAAATATCCGTGTGACCTCTGAAGTTTCCATCACCATTTAAATATGCCTTTCCACATTTGAATAAATAAAATTTTACATAGAATTTACAGCACACAAACAGGCTATTCAGCCCAACTGATGCATACTGGTGTTTATGCTCCACAGGAGCCTTCTCCCACCCCATCAAGATATCCTTCTATTATTTTCTCCCTTGTGCACTTATTTAGCTTCCCCTTAAATACATCTATACTATTCACCTCAACCACTGAGTTCCACATTCTCACCACTTTGAGTAGACAGATAAACAATTTCAGTCATGAAAGTCTTCATAATTCAATGATGACGGCAATGCACTGAATTATGCCTTTTTCGCATTCATGAAGTAACCCAGTAATGCACCAACACAATATCCTCTAATTGACAAACTGACCATCCTTGACAAATCTAAATATAATGAAAGCTTAAATTCAATCTTTTATCAACCACTCCTATTTGCTATCAGTGACAGTTGTTATCAACTGTTATCGACTGGCTGAATACAACTGAAAGCCATTAAGAGATGGTCAAAATTCTTCTTCCACAATTCAGATACTTGGCCACAAAATTTAGTAAACATTTATCCCAAAGTTTTTTTTTGGAAATATTGGGGATCTTCCAATGACATTCAGGCAATATTTGTGAGCTAAGATACCACAATACGAGGTAGGCTTGCAAAAATGGAGAGACGAGGATGCCAGACAGGAGGGATTAATCGAGCAGGGCCAAGTAGTTGGCAGGTTCACCAGTACACAACTGGGCCAGGCTGAGCTAAGAAGCACATGTGGCTTGGTTGGGTCCTCAGACAGTCTAAGGCTTTGAGGGCAAAACTAATATGCATGCATTGCCAACAAGATATGGGCAACTTTACACACACAATTATATTTTTATGCAAATTATTTAAGTTTTTATGCATGTATATTTATAAATAAATTTTATTTTACATGCATATAGTTGGTTGGCTGTGGAAACAACATGGCCACTCAAACAAAATGGTAAATTGTTTGACTGAATTGGTTCGTTCTTTTTGTGGCAGTTAGTAGCTTTGGAAAGAAATTGAGCAATTTGATTGCTTTCTCTACCTAGCTAAAGAAAAAAGCTACCATTGATATTGATGCTAAGTCAGTCCTGTGCATCAGCATGCTCATGACACAAGCATTGAAAACACACGGAACTGGATCATATTTAACAGGCCACAGGTAAAATGCAAGACCACCAAAATAGTTGCTCTGCACTGCTACAGTTGTGTGGCTGTTCGCCTGCTCACTTTGATGGGTTCTTTTGACTGCGTGAAACCATGCAATGCCAGTGAAATGCACACGCAAGGCAAAAATGCGATGGTGGCAGAATCAGAGGGGCAAACAACCTCAGTCATGTGGGGGGGCAGGGGGGGGGGGGGGGGAGGATGTCACAAGATCAGCCAAGGTTGCTGCTCTTAACCAGTATTCAGTGACCCCCTTCTAGAAGTGCACCTGCATCAATGTTAGGTAAAGACAGAATCAGGTTCAGAAATGATGCCTCACATTTCAGTAGCCCAGTGATACCAACAAGTCTCACACATGAATATTGGTCACTGTGAGAAGTAAAAGACATGCAAAAAGTGACAGTGGGCTCCCTTAATGGCTGAACACATTTATTTAATGAGTAGCTGAGCCGTGTAGATCAGGAAAATCCAAGATGTGAAGATGCCAGTGATGGACTGGGGTGGACAAATGTAAGGAATCTTACAACACCAGGTTATAGTCCAACAAATTTATTTTAAAATCACAAGCTTTCGGAGATTATCTCCTTCATCAGGTGAAATCCAAGCCTGTGGTGAGTCAAGACCCTGCACTGTGACTGTGGAACAATATACTAATAAGGAGCTAATATTTTCAGAAGCAAGGAGAAAAACTGATGGAAAAAATTGGCAAGGAACAAAGTTTTTTTTAAAGAGTGGAAATATGCAAGAACTGAGTATGGAGTAACATCAGATTATAAAAATGTACTAAAAAAAGTGATGATACAACAAAAAAAGGGCAACAGAATAGTGCATATTCCACACAGTACTCAGATGCTATACATTCAGTATTATTTCTTAACTTTCATAAATGTTAAGGTATGTTTTCAGCACTTGTGTATCCTTTACTACCATAAAATATAGTTCAAGTGTCTCACCATCACCATACAGAATCACAATCATCCTGGAGCACAAATCATATCCTAGGTATGAAGGTCAACCTATAAACTGGATTTTACAATAAATCAAACTGGCCCATTTATATTCAGGTTTAGCACATGCACATGTGAAACCCCCCCACTACTTATCTAACATCTGCATGTACTGGGAAAATCAAGCACACACAATTTAGGGCCAGTCTCAAAACAACTTACAATTATATAGTGCTTTTAACATTGATACTTGACAGTTGGGTGTCAGACCAAAGCAGGAGTAAAAGTAAAATTAGGGAAAGTGGCCAAAGGCTAACTGATGAAGCAAATTTGAAGGAGCCATTTGAACGTGGGGAGAGATAGCAAGGCAGATGGGTTTCAAGGAAGTGTTCCAGATAGTTGAAAGCCTCCGTCAACAATGATAAAGCAGACGGAAGAGGGAAGCGCACAATACTCCATAGGTTGAAGAGTGAAGGATGTAAGCAGGATGTACTCCTTTAATAGGCAACAAGATCCTGACAGAAGATGGCATCTCCAGTCATACGAGTTCGTTATTGTGATGACTCATGGCCAACTGTAGTCTCCTGCAGCTTACTCGATTGCCGAAGGGAGTCAGAATTTGCCTGAATTCGTTGCAGGTTTTTTTCCTTCTGTTTAGTCTGTCCCTAGACATAGTATGCTGGAGAGTAGGGGTACAGTCTACAAGGTTGCACTACTGACTAGATTGGGTGGACTTAATGGATATGTTGTTCTTTTCTTGACCTTTTTATATGTTCATAGATCTTGAAGTGATTGTATAGATAAGATACAGTGAAGCTCATGGAAGGACATATAATTAAGGACAAGGATTCTGAAGTTGATACACTGAGAAACAAGGAACCAACGGAGATGAGAAAAAGAGAGACTTTGGGTAGAATAGGATGCAGATGGCAGAATTCTGGATAAGCTGGGAAGGAATATTGGAAAAATGATCTGGAGATGAGTGGTGGTTTCAGCAACCATTGGCCGGGGGGGTGGGGGGGGGGCGGGCGGCGAGGAGAGGTGGAGAGAAAGAGATGGGAGATGGGGGCGGGGGAAAAAGATAAAAACAGAAATGGGCATGTACAAGCACATGATGGACACAAGGCATGACAACCACTTATGCTAATTCTTTTTGAAGCAACTTCAAAACTATTATACTGGTTGACAGTGCAATACTCAGTACAGTGAAATCCACAGATTATGAAATCACAACACAAACAAATTCAAGCACTGTGTACACAAAATACCTCATTTATCTCTTTCACAAATCAGTAACCAGAGCCTTTATTCAACTTTTTTTAAAAATGCATTCCACCTTTTGTACACTATTATAACTAAAATTACTTTTAAGGACGGAAAGCAGATGACAGAATTCCATCATTATTTTTAAAATGGATACTACTGTTGGCGATATTGGCAGGCAAATCTCGAAGACATATTATTCCCTATTCTCTATTTTAGCAAAAGCATTAACCCATTTAAAATACACAAAATGATGCCTGCATTAAAAGTGAACAAAAACGATCACTCCAACAAATTAAGCATTTCTCCACTAATATCAAAAATAACTTCTAGGCTATGGGTCGTAATTCTAACACATAAAATACTGTCCCTGTAAATTAAAACCATTTGTTAAATTATATATGGTTAAAATGTTATGGATCGTGTTGGTAACATTAGTTTAACGGAAAACTAGGCAAAACGATTTCAAAGTAATGTTCGAGATTACTTGTGATACGTTATCCTACTGCGGTAAAAACACACAAGTATTTGATATTGTCTTCCCTAATTCAAGAAACATAATCCAGAAAACTATGTCATGTTAATCAGATTGTATGAACACAGAGGATGTGCATCAGTCTGCCAATGTGAGGCGTCAATCACGGAAATCAACCCCTATAAACATTCAAACGCTTTCACAGTACAGTATTAAAATGAGAGACAGCAATTCTCCTCCAGGTTACAGTGGGAATATTAAACAGGTTCACTGCGCGGGCGCCCGCGCACCTTCCACTGACCGAATTTGGGTTCAAGTGGCGGTCTCGGGGTCCATTTATTCAGTCTCAGTGAACGTGGGCTCGTCGGAGAAAGTCGGCAACCCAAAGGGGCGATAATGCTACCTGCGGGAACGGGCCGGCAGTTCACCTCAGTGGCTTCCCCCTCCGACTGGGCGAGACCTGATCCGAGCGCCTCAGAGGCGCTGGCCTGCGCTGGCTAACCGCCGCCTCGCTGTTACTACAGGGGCTAGGCCACAGCCTCAGGCAAACTCAGTCACGGCAACACGGAGGGCGGGGGGGGGACAAAAATTAAACCTCCAACAGCCTCCCAGTCCCTCTCCACCACATCAATGGGGAGACTCACCGAGGACGGCAGGACACACACGGCGGCGGACGGCGCTCGCTCGCTCCCGTGGCGCCTCTTCTCCTTTCTCTCCAACCACCCGCGAGTCCTCACTCACACCTTCCGTCTGCGGCTGTCACGGCGGAGAGCCAGGCGGGCCACTGCGCATGCGGCGGCAGCCACACTGAATTCTGGGATTTGCGTTCTTTGACACCAAACTGCAAGTCTGGAAATTAAAGAGATTTCCAGCCTCCTCCAAAGAAGGCAAATCCTTCCAGCAGAGCTACTAACATCAGAGAGACATTAAGCTCAGCAATTTGCAGGTTAAAGATACATTGCCATGCAAAGATAGAGAGTCCCCGCCCCGCATCTCCCTCCCTCTCTCCTGAAGCTGCTGACACATGCAGGGTTATAGTTCAACGAGTGCCGGCATCTCGCTTCTCGTCCAAGTGACTTCTTCAGTGTGTGAACCCAGAGAGTTGCCAAGTCATTCGATCTTGGGGGGGCGGGGTGTGTGACTGGCATCATACCCACACAAGTCCAATTCCCAACAGAAATCAATGAACAGCAATCAGGAGCAGGAACCCTGCCTTTCCTAGCCGACAGATAGTGAGACCATTTCTAGTGTCTCCACTATTGCAGCTGAGATCAGCAAACTCAGGACAGACCAAGGATTGAATCTGAATCTATTGTGCTCAGTAATGACCAGGCCACATGATGCACTATTCACTGAGCCATTGAGAACTGTGCTTATTTTCAAGCAAGATGTTCATCAACAAAGGGTACATTTTTAAACTAAGGAAAGTCATTCAGTCTCAGTGAAAGTGGGTTCATCAGAGAAAGTCAGCAACCAAAAGGGGCGATGATGCTACCTGCAGAAACGTGCTGGCAGTTCACCTCAGTCCTCAGTGGCCCCCCTCCTACTGGGCAAGACCTTATCCGAAAGAAAACTAAAGGAAGTTATGATGAATCTTTATAAAAAAATGGTTCAGCCACAATTGAAGTATTGTGTCCAGATCTGGGCACTGCACTTTAGGAAAGGTGTGAAGGCCTTAGAGAGGGTGCAGAAGAGATTTACTAGAATGATTCCAGGGATGAGAGACTTCAGTTAAGTGAATAGACTGGAGAAGCTGGGGTTGTTCTTCTTGGAATAGAGATGGTTGTGAGGAGATTTGATAGAGGTATTCAAAATCATGAAGGATCTAGACAGAGTAGGTGGAGAGAAACTGTTCCCATTGGTGGAAGGATCAAGAACCAGACCGCATAGATTTAAGGTGATTGGCAAAAGAACCAAAGGTGACATGAGGGAAAACCTTTTTACACAATGAGTGGTTAGGATCTGGAATGCACTGCCTGAGGGGTTGGTGGAGGCAGATTCAACCATGGCCTTCAAAAGGGAACTGGATAAGTACTTGAAAGTAAAAAATTTGCAGGGCTACGGAGATAGGGTGGGGGAATGGGACTAACTAGATTGCTCTTGCAAAGAGCCGGCATGGATTCGATGGGCCGAATGGTCTCCTTCCATGCTGTAACCTTTCTATAATTTTATGATTGCCACTCCTAATGAATGATAACTTAAAGGATGCAGTAGCTTCACGACAACAGCAGAGAACATCTAGTCGACATTTTCACCACCATAACATCAAGCTCCAAAGCCATGATGACATTTTCACAATCAGGTGAGCCATGCAAAACCATAATATTGCACTTCAGGGCTCCCACTACCATATACCACTGGTTAGCCCATTGTTCATGACGTTCGGTGAAGAGCACTGGATTTCCAGGTGAGTCTGCTAACCACATGAGTGTGAGCTCTATAATACTTTCATATGTGGCTGGAACAGAAATGCTTAATCCATCTCTTTTGATGCCTTCCTTGATGAAGAGATCAAATACGATGAGTGACAATACGCAAACATGCTTCACTCCTCTTTGGAGACAGATACGTTCAGTAAATCTCTCATCTACAGTTACATGAATTTTGGACTTTGAGTACACATCCAAAGATAAAATCCAAGATATGGTGTGCTCCCAGGTTTCTCTTAAGGACAAAATTCTTTCAAAAATTGATAAATCCGATGTAAGTGACTTTCCCCTGAGCCTTACTATGCTCTGCAATCTCAATCTCCAAAACCAGCCCATCCTATACATTACTCACAAGAGCAATATCCAGTCTGCTCCCTCCTGATTACTCCACAAGCCTCCAGGGCACCAACTATGAATGCAGTGCAACTTGAAGAACTGGTATCAGTGAATCACATGACTTGAACTGATGGGCTGTTGTATCACATAATTTGAACTGTACTCTATTGGATTTTACTAGGGTTGCTAACTCTGGTTGGACGTATTCCTGGAGGTTTCATCACATGACCACACATCTCCAGCCACCCCGCCCAGTTAAACAGCCTTTTTTCCCATCTCCAATATTTTTATAACTGATAAAATGAAGTGTTTGAAGAAAGTAAAAGAAACACACAATTTTTTTAATGCCCCGATTATCTTTGTCCCAGGTTGTTCACAGCTGTATCCAAGAGATTAATCTTTAATTCCTGGAGACTCCAGGACAACCCTGGAGGGATGGCAACCTTGACTCCATCTAATAGGGAAATTGCATATGCTGTGTATGCAATAAAATGTTTGTGTCTATCATGAACATTGTTCAGTTGTAGTTTCCAACTGGAATGTCAACACATAATGTCATATCCCAGCTTTGCAATTGGTTTGATTCGGTATAGGCACACATCCCAGCTTTTTCATAGGTCTGATGTGTTTCAGTGATAAGGGCCATCAACCAATGAGGTGAAAGATGTTACGGAGGTTGAACCAATGGACTTGGACAAAATAGTTATTTTAAAAATTCAGTTGCCTTTGGAGTCCTGGAAACCAACAAGCAAAATACTTGAAATCTGAACCAAAAAAGCTGGAAACACTCAGCAGGTCAGTCAGCATCGGTGGAGAGAACAGACAAGTTGATGTTTCTAGTGTGGACCCTTCTTCGTAAGTGTTCTGAAGTAAGGTCTGCACCCGAAATGCCAACTTGTCTATTTTCTCCACAGATGCTGACTTATCTGCTGTGTGTTTCCAGCTTTATCTGTTTTTGTTTCAACAGGATATTAAATGAACAGAATGTTATTATTGAAGTCAGTAGCAATTGTAAATTTATCAATCTGGAAGACTCACACGGTATTACTTAGTGCAGCTGAGTTATCACAGCTATATAGCACAGCTCCAATGTTCCAACTAGAATTTGCATTCAATCAGCATTTAAGCAATTGACAACATTTATATCGGCCCAGATTTTGCTGTCAAAATAATGGTGAAGCTAACTGTGTTTGCCATTATTTATGCACAAACAGTTCAGCAACTTCAGGCGAGGGCAGATACATGGTTAAATGCGGATATCCAAAAGTTTCTGTCCGAGTTGCACTGCTCCACTGTTAGCTTCGCGAGAACGGCATCTTGCTGACTGCCTCACCATTGAAATGCATTGAATGGCATGAAGTTGCTGTATTTTCGTGGTAGATACGAACTAAATTCGCCACAGAAAGTTAAGTCTTGTCCAGTCCAGTCTAAGTACCCTTTTAATGATGTGATAATTGTTAATTACTGCCAATCAACCTCTCTGGCACTGAAAATTAACTATTACAAGTGTGGAGTCTCATTCCTTCAGGGATTAATTGTTGTTGGAGTCCCACTCCAGAGACTGGAGCACAAAATCTAGGGAGTGCTGCACTGTTTGAGGTGTCGCCTTTCGGATGAGGCATTAAACCAAGGCCCCGTCCACCTTCTCAGGTGAATGTAAAAGATCCCAAGGCACTATTTTGAAGAAGAGCAGGGGAGTTCTTCCCGGTGTCCTGGCCAATATTTATCCCTCAATCAACATCACTAAAACAGATTATCTGGTCATTATCACACTGTTGTTTGTGGGACCTTGCTGTGCGCAAAGTGACGTTTCCTACATTACAACAGTGACTCCGCTTCAAAAATACATCATTGGCTGTAAAGTGCTTTGGGACATCCTGAGATCGTGAAAGGCAATATATTAATGACAGTTCTTTCTTTCTTCAGAGATTTTAAAATGTAAAATTTTAAATTTTAAATTTTTTAATATTTCATTTCTATTTTTTTCTCTCTCTTAATCCAATCTTTCTTTCCCTCTCTTTATTTCTCTTTCTGTATCTAATTTGACATTGAATTCACCCACTCTAATTTACATTTCCTTCTCAGCCCTTGTGCTGTTAGTTTCACAATCCTTCAATCTGATTGGTTAAGGAGACACACAGTTGCTTGCCCTGTTCACTCAGGTCTCAGATGCAACATTATCATCTTGCACTTTCAGCAACTTGCCACACAAAAAATGTAAAAACCTAAACATGCAAGGGCAAGTCTAACTAACGACAGATGCCGTTGGATGCCCCGCTACAGCAAAATTTGGCCTATTACATCTCAAATCAAATTATCTGCAGCTTCTTCAGTTAGTCCAGGAAGACAAAAATAACTCATCTGCTGTTGTTCCTAACACTGAATAATTATTTTCAGCTACATTTGAATTCACTGGATAGTTACTTGTAAACTTCTAGATATTGGAAGCAGTGGTGTAGTGTGCTGACACAATACATCATGGAGTGATAGGAAAGTTTCTGTTCCCATACAGTGAGATACTTGTTCTTATCCTTCATCACCTGAGGCGGTTATCTCAAGAAGCACAGAGGTCTTTCAAAAAGATACTTAGGTTATCAGAAGTGTTGCACACATCATCTGAGGAAGCACGAAGGTTATCTGAATTGAAGGTGAGGTTTACAAACGTTTTCCTTGAGGGAGGGAAAAATGGATGGGGCTCAGTGGATTTGTGCACCTTTCAGCAAAAAGTGACCTGGTACCATTAATGGGGTACAAGGTTGCCACCCACCTCTCTGGTGAATTCTATAAAGGAGACATGCAGATAGAGAGAAAGTAAGAATTGAAACTGGAGATTAAAAATAATGTAAAAATAGAATTAAACTTACAAGTATTTTACCACATGATTTTCTCATTGCCTTCTGCTGGCTCCAGAACTTTACAACAGTGCAAAAACTCCATGGCCCAAATTTTCCTCATGATGTGAACCCTTTACAAAAGTGAATAACTTGTTGAGGAAATGGTCATGCAATGTATTTTCTTCACCTGAATGTGACTTCCTTCAATGTGTAAAGTGCTGAGATGTAAATAACAAAAACAACCAGAAAAAAATGCTTGGAAAGAGCTTATTGACTGAAAGTTAATATAAGCACGGTGCTTGTTGATGATTTTTGCACAGGAACATTTGGTGCTTTCGTTGGTGTAGAAAACACTCAAAGTGTGTGATATCTATTCAGACCTGCCATTCATTTTCAAACAGAGATGAAAGTCTTCGCGATTTGCGTCAGTTTCAGCACAACACCGATGTGTTGGATAGCTACCTCTGACAGCTGTCAGATGATCCTTGCTAGCATCTGTTATCTCACCTCCCTAACAGTCCTTAACTCAACCCCCAGTAGTAATGCACAGTTCATCTACCATGGCAGCCCGAAGCACCCAGTGTCAGACCACTCATCACGAATGTCAGAGTGCTCATCCCTGAAGTCAAACCACACACCACCAATGTCAAGCCCACACAGCTCCATTATCAGCACACAGACCTGATAACAGACAATACTCCCTCCCCCAACTTTCAGTTCACAGAGTCCCAATCTCAAAAGACACAACCAATGTCAGTCCAATCACATCTGATATCAGACGTGCATAAATATTTCTGAATGTCATTGTGTTTTCAATTAGTTAAGCAGCCTGTTAGCTCTCTGAGAAATGTGACACTGATTAGCAGTGCAGGTGCACGTTAATTAGCCAGTTTCTGTTATATTCTCAAATTCATGAAACACAAATCCAACAGAAGGAAATCTCCACGCACCCACCTTTTGACAGGGGATGCAAAAATAGGTGAAGTTTAACAATTATTTCTGAAGGAGGATAATATGGGCCAAAGCTCCCTCATACTCCCAACCGTTTCTATTCAGCATTCGCTGGGGGCAATTTTCAACTGTCGCTTACCAGTTTCACGCCCGGAAAATGGGCGACCGGCAGCGGAAAATTGGATGGGCACCTTAAACACATCTTTGACCTCTGATTCAATTTTCAGGCAAGCCTTTAAATGGGCGCCGAGCACTCTTGCCCAAAACAGGCAGGAGACTTATTTACATCTGCAAATCGGGGTCCAATGACGGCTGTAGGACCTCACTTGCCATTTTCATGTATAAATGGGCTAAGTGTGTGTCATGCATGCCAGGCTCAGTTGCACCAGGCATGGAGTGGCCTAATCAGTGGTCCTTAAAGGGCTCCCCCGGGCCTCACAAAACCACAGCACCCACTGCCGACCCAGACTCACTCCCCCAACAGAGATTGGCTCAGGGCTGCCCCACACGACAGACCCGACCTGCCGGTCAGATGGTTTTCAGCCTTCCAAAACCGGCAAACTACAGCGGAGTGCTCATTTGGCGTCTGCAGCTTGCCAGTTACATTTTTTTAAAGGCCCAAACCTGAAAATGGTTCGGGCCTCCCAATAATGGCTTTAGGCAGGCACCAAGAACACAGGGCCAAAATGAAAAATTACCCCCACGATCTCTGCTGAGAACTTAGCTGTCTGACTTTTCATGTGATTTTATTTTTTTTTTCACAATACCTCGTGATATATTTAAAATAAAGGCTGATAATGAAAAACTACAATAGCAGAAAAAGAATCACCCAGCCTGAAAATTGATTGGACACACTGCACATGTAATTGGAGCCATAATCCTATTTTTCCTCCAATTTTGCCTCCGATTTGGTCCCTTTATCCCTTTTCTCCGACCCACACTTTCAAACTCCCGACTACTATGCCTTTTGTCTCCCATTTACTATGATGCCTCTGCAGCCATCAATTTTTTCAACTACCCTCTCACCTTCACCATTGATACGCTTGGCCCAGCAAAACCTTCACTGTCTCTCATCTTGGCTATTCATCCTGGTATGGGATCTTTGCTACCTTAAGTCCAAGGCGAGCAGACGTGAGAGCATATCTAGTATACAACATGCTGAACCACACCAAGTTCTACTGGGATTCACTCTCCTCTGCCAAAACTGCCCACTATCCAGGATCATCCTAGAGAGCAAAGATAATCCCTTGCTTCTTTTATCCACTACCAACCATCTCATTAAACCTCTCTCCCCTCTGACAACGTGCAAGGAGTTCATGGACTTCTTTGTTTGACACAGTGTGCTTCTGCTCTGATCAGTGTTTTTTTTGATTCATTCATGGGATGTGGGCGTCGCTGGCGAGACCGGCATTTATTGCCCATCCCTAATTGCCCTTGAGAAGGTGGTGGTGAGTTGCCTTCTTGAACCGCTGCAGTCCGTGTGGTGACGGTTCTCCCTCAGTGCTGTTAGGAAGGGAGTTCCAGGATTTTGACCCAGCGACGATGAAGGAACGGCGATATATTTCCAAGTCGGGATGGTGTGTGACTTGGAGGGGAACGTGCAGGTGCTGTTGTTCCCATGTGCCTGCTGCTCTTGTCCTTCTAGGTGGTAGAGGTCGCGGGTTTGGGAGATGCTGTCAAAGAAGCCTTGGCGAGTTGCTGGAGTGCATCCTGTGGATGGTACACACTGCAGCCACTGTGCGCCGGTGGTGAAGGGAGTGAATGTTTAGGGTGGTGGATGGGGTGCCAATCAAGTGGGCTGCTTTGTCCTGGATGGTGTCGAGTTTCTTGAGTGTTGTTGGAGCTGCACTCATCCAGGCAAGTGGAGAGTATTCCATCACACTCCTGACCTGTCGTGCCTTGTAGATGGTGGAAAGGCTTTGGGGAGTCAGGAGGTGAGTCACTCGCCGCAGAATACCTAGCCTCTGACCTGCTCTCGTAGCTACAGTATTTGTATGGCTGGTCCAATTAAGTTTCTGGTCAATGGTGACCCCCAGGATGTTGATGGTGCGGGATTCGGCGATGGTAATGCCGTTGAATGCCAAGGGGAGGTGGTTAGACTCTCTCTTGTTAGAGATGTCCATTGCCTGGCACTTATCTGGTGCAAATGTTACTTGCCACTTATGAGCCCAAGCCTGGATGTTGTCCAGGTTTGCTGCATGCGGGCTCGGACTGCTTCATTATTTGAGGGGTTGCGAACGGAACTGGACACTGTGCAATCATCAGTGAACATCCCCATTTCTGACCTTATGATGGAGGGAAGGTCTTTGATGAAGCAGCTGAAGATGGTTGGGCCTAGGACACTGCCCTGAGGAACTCCTGCAGCAATGTCCTGCGGCTGAGATTATTGGCCTCCAACAACCACTACCATCTTCCTTTGTGCTCGGCATGACTCCAGCCACTGGAGAGTTTTCTCCCTGATTCCCATTGACTTCAATTTTACTAGGGCTCCTTGGTGCCACACTTGGTCAAATGCTGCCTTGATGTCTCACCTCACCTCTGGAATTCAGCTCTTTTGTCCATGTTTGGACCAAGGCTGTAATGAGGTCTGGAGCCGAGTGGTCCTGGTGGAACCCAAACTGAGCATTGGTGAGCAAGTGCCGCTTGATAGCATTGTTGACGACACCTTCCATCACTTTGCTGATGATTGAGAGTAGACTGATGGGGCGGTAATTGGCCGGATTGGATTTGTCCTGCTTTTTGTGGACAGGACATACCTGGGCAATTTTCCACTTTGTCGGGTAGATGCCAGTGTTGTATCTGTACTGGAACAGCTTGGCTGGAGGCGCAGCTAGTTCTGGAGCACAGGTCTTCAGCACTACAGCCGGGATGTTGTCGGGGCCCATAGCCTTTGCTGTATCCAGTGCACTAAGCCGTTTCTTAATATCACGTGGAGTGAATCGAATTGGCTGAAGACTGGCTTCTGTGATGTTGGGGAGGAGGCCGAGATGGATCATCCACTCGGCACTTCTGGCTGAAGTTGGTTGCAAACGCTTCAGATTTGTCTTTTGCACTCACGTACTGGACTCCGCCATCATTGAGGATGGGGATGTTTGCAGAGCCTCCTCCTCCCGTTAGTTGTTTAATTGTCCACCACCATTCACGACTGGATGTGGCAGGACTGCAGAGCTTTGATCTGATCCGTTGTTTGTGGAATCGCTTAGCTCTGTCTATAGCATGTTGCTTCCGCTGTTTAGCATGCATGTAGCCCTGAGTTGTAACTTCACCAGGTTGGCACCTCATTTTTCGGTATGCTTGGTGTTGCTCCTGGCATGCTCTTTGCACACCTCATTGAACCAGGGTTGATCCCCTGGCTTGTTGGTAATGGTAGAGTGAGGAATATGCCGGGCCATGAGGTTACAGATTGTGCTGGAATACAATTCTGCTGCTGCTGATGGCCCACAGTGCCTCATGGATGCCCAGTTTTGAGCTGCTAGATCTGTTCTGAATCTATCCCATTTAGCACGGTGGTAGTGCCACACAACACGTTGGATGGTGTCCTCAGTGCGAAGACGGGACTTCGTCTCCACGAGGACTGTGCGGTGGTCACTCCTATCAATACTGTCATGGACAGATGCGTTTGCGACAGGTAGATTGGTGAGGACGAGGTCAAATAAGTTTTTCCCTCGTGTTGGTTCGCTCACCACCTGCCGCAGGCCCAGTCTGGCAGCTATGTCCTTCAGGACTCGGCCAGCTCAGTCAGTAGTGGTGCTACCGAGCCACTCTTGGTGATGGACATTGAAGTCCCCCACCCAGAATACATTTTGTGCCCTTGCTACCCTCAGTGCTTCATCCAAGTGGTGCTCAACTTGGAGGAGGACTGATTAATCAGCTGAGGGAGGATGGTGGGTGGTAATCAGCAGAAGGTTTCCTTGCCCATGTTTGACCTGATGCCATGAGATTTCATGGGTCCAGAGTCAATGTTGAGGACTCCCAGGGCCACTCCCTCCTGACTGTATATCACTGTACCGCCACCTCTGGTGGGTCTGTCCTGCTGGTGGGACAGAACATACCCAGGGATGGTGATGGAAGAGTCTGGGACATTGGCTGAAAGGTATGATTCTATGAGTATGGCTATGTCAGGCTGTTGCTTGACTAGTCTGTGGGACAGCTCTCCCAATTTTGGCACAAGTCCCCAGATGTTAGTGAGGAGGACTTTGCAGGGTCGACTGGGCTTGGTTTGCCGTTGTCGTGTCCGGTGCCTAGTGGTCCGATGCCGGGTGGTCCATCCAGTTTTATTCTTAGTAGTTTTCATTCCTAAATGCTATACCAGACCGATTATTGGTTCAGTACAAGCTGAGTAAGTGATCAACGATTTTTGTTAATTTCAGATTTCTGAAGCTTGGGAAGCTGAGGTACAAAACTAACCTGCTAAGCATTCCAACATTTTCAGTTTTTATTTCCGATTTCTAGCATTCATGGTCTCTGTTTTTGTCTGCACTGTGTTAAGGGCCGGCCAAATCCAACTTGGCAATTTGTGCAGAGAATCACAAATCAGAGTTTGTGAAGAAGTTTAAGAACTAAGTAGAAAGCTAAGTTCACAAACCTGAAAAAAATGTGCTGAACCGAAACAAACCCCAGTTCATTAATACTTCCATCTGAATTGTATTGCCATTTTTACACAATTTCACAACATAGCTGATTAAGTATAATTTATGTAAATAGCCATTGAGTGCAAGTATAAATTTCTGCATTTGATAAATATTTCTAATTGATGATATGTAAGAGTTCCTAATTTAATTACCTGAAACAGACAAACCTCATGTGCACTGTTAAACTGAAAGCATATTAAAATCTTTTTAATACACATTTTTTCTGTCATATACAGTGTAGGTGCCCTTCTTATTTTCCATCTGCAATCTGAGTCCAACTTATATTTGTACCTTTTGTGACCCGATGTAAGATTGTTGACAGCACAAATAGATGTAACTGTTGGGAAACAAAACTTCATGGCTGGACTTTTTTTAGGCTGTAGTGTTTTAGCACTGTTTCTACTTGTCGCTGTATGGTTCTCTTCTGTTTTAGAATTGATAGTAATTAGATCGGTGACATTTACCATTACCAGTAATTCACATTTTCCATTGTACGCTAAACACATGCATTAATTCCAATTATCAATATAATTGAAAGCCACTTGAAATCTTAATGAGGGGTTGTTCTGATATGAAATACACAACCTGTGCCATTTTTCATGACAAATTACAATACTCATTTGTAGTAGTTTTCAGGCCAAGTTGAAATATAACAATACCCAAGAGCTGTAAAAGTGCTTACAAAAGCACATCTCATTCAGATGGTTGAAATGGTACATTCAGAAAGAAACATTTAAGAATATACCAATGAAGTAGAAGAAAATAAACTCAGGAGGAGAAAGTAGTCTTCGGGTAGAACTTATCATGCCCAAAATAACTATGGAGCTGTAGCTGAAAGACAATGGGATAGATTTTTGTCTTCATCGCCTGGGCTCTGGTGAAGTGGATTGCCTACCTGTTGTACAACCTATCTGATATTCATTCAATTGAATGTAGCGGGAATTTTATTCTGCATCTGGCCTTTGCTGCAACTAACTGGGAATGCTTGATGCTCACACTGGTTGCCCAAATTAAAAAAGTATTCCACTGCTCAATAATTACATACCTCACCTTAATGAGTACCAATATCACGGTCAGTTGTGTTGGTAAGAAGGATAAATGGGGATAGAAAAGGAAAACTGTTCCCTTTTTATGAGGGTAATCTACGATGGGTTAACCTTACCAAGGAGCTGGTCTGCAGCCAGTGTCTCAGGGATTGTCCACATCACTGAGGAAGGAAGCAAGGAAATGCATTGCTGTCATGCTGCCTGAATACTCAAGCTGTCTGGGAAATCATCCAGTGGGCTATTTTAGCTTCATGGATGCCTCGTGCCTGGCAGCTGCTCAGTGTATTCGGGAAAGATGCCTACATCTTCAGGAGTCATTTTTCATTTATTTTGAGAGTTAATTTCAGATGTGCTCAGGTCAGTTGTGGCCTCAAAGTCCAATGATATGCATTGCCTTTGAGTTCATATGGAACTAAATGACCATCATAGATAACAATAACATGAACAAAGTTATTGCCAGTACCTAACACAGCCACTCTTCTCTCCACCTGTCTTTCAGTCACCCCATCTAATCTCTCCCTCCGTGGCTTGGCATCCATTCCTCACTTGTTCCAATTTATTTTTGTCTCCCCCACCAAGTAAAGCAACTAAGGTTGATTTCTATGTTAAAGGCACTATATAAATACTATTTTTTCTTGCTGTTGTCTGAATCCAAGATCAGGCCATGTGAGCCTGGCACAGAACCCGAGGATGCAAGGATCGCCCCTTTTTCCACATTTCCACAGACATGGATCTGTAACAGTCAAATCCGATGTCTAGGTCATGGGCATGTCTGTCCACAAGACACACTCCTCTCCCTTGATGGACACACTTATGTAATAAGGTGATGGGGTCACTTCCAGCTGATAAACTTCATGATTGACTAGCTTACAACTAGATTTTGATTGGCTGCCTATCTTTACCACCACTGAGTTAGGTGAAAGAATTGCAGTGTTGGAAACAATAGTTTTGCCTCTGAACTGCCTTCTTTGATCAGCTTTATATGAGGACAGTGAAAAATCCAACCCTGCTTTCTTTTATATCTCTTTCATTTCTTCAATTTTTTTCTCTTCTCCTTTTCTCCTAGAACATAAGAACATAAGAAATAGGAGCAGGAGTAGGCCATACGGCCCATCGAGCCTGCTTGACCATTTAATCAGATTCATGGCTGATCTTCAACCTCAACTCCACTTTCCTGCCCGATCCCCATATCCCTTGATTCTCCGAGAGTCCAAAAATCTATCAATCTCAGCCTTGGATATACTCAATGACTTAGCATTCACAGCCCTCTGGGATAGAGAATTCCAAAGATTCACAACACTCTGAGCGAAGAAATTCCTTCTCATCCTGCGACTATGCCCTCTAGTTCCAGACTCACCAGCCAGGGGAAACAACCTCTCAGCATCTACCCTGTCAAGCCCCCTCAGAATCTTATATGTTTCAATGAGATCACCTCTCATTCTTCAAAACTCCAGAGAGTTTGGCCCATTCTGCTCAATCTCTCCTTATAGGACAACCTTCTCATCCCAGGAATTAATCTAGTGAACCTCTGTTGCACCGCCTCTAAGGCAAATATATCCTTCCTTAGATAAGAAGACCAAAACTGTACTCAGTACTCTAGGTCAGGTCTCACCAAAGCCCTGTACAATTGTAGTACAGTTTCCTGCCCGATCCCCATAACCTTTGATTCCGTTAGAGTCCAGAAATCTATCTATCTCAGCCTTGAATATACTTGATGACTCATGGTTGTGCTGACTTTCCCACTGGGCTGTGTTTTCACATGTGACAGTCACCCTCAGTTGCCTGGTTAAAGTGACCATTATGCATGGAAGAGCCTTGATACTGTCTGCCAGCATCCGACCTTACTGTGGAAGATATCATACCTGAGCACAATCCTATTCTCACATGGCGTCCTCACACAAGCACTTTGAATGGGGAGTTGCTGTGTAGCAATAAGGATTCAGGAACGGAAACCCTGGCATATTTTCCCTTCCGTAACCCATGGATACTGCAGCCAGTTGCAATGTCACCACTATTGCCCTAGCTAAAATCAGCAAACTCAGCACAGACCAAGGTTTGACCCTGGCATCTCCCTTACTTGTATGTCTTAGAACTACTGACTTTACCCTTTCAGTTACTGAGCAAAGAAATGGTGGGTGAAAAGAAAAATTCAGAAAGCATTTTGGGAGAATTGTGGGAACCCGGTGGCCAGATTGCACAACCCAGTGGCCAGATTGTATAGTGACAAGTTTACGCAAGCATTTTCCATTATAAAAGTGCACAGAGGAATTTATTATTGGAAAAGTTAACACAAAAAGTGTGACAACAGGAAGTCAAGTGGCACAGACAGGAAGTGCATGCAAACATAAGATTTTCAATATGTTGTGGACAGATAGATATTACAAGTGAGGAAATGTCTTCATTTCTGCTCAGGTATCCTGCTTGGGTTTTATAAAAGTTCTGCTTTCGGAATTAAATATGAAAAATTAAAACTGCTGGCCAAAAAGTAAGCACAGCCTGAACAAAATACAGCATCTTGCATTTTGTTGTATTTTCTCAAACCAAAAGCTCACAAAGTTACACAGTATACTATTTTTTTTCTTTTTCTAAAAAGTATTCTACCCTCCTCCTTTCTCACAAGTTTCTTCCCTCCTCTCCTGAAGTTACTTATCCCATGGTGGAGTACGGTTGCATGGCTACTGGTCGCCTGCTAGTACTTTGAACAAATGGCCATTATTGATACGTGCCCTTAATAGTGAGTGTCTGCAGGCTATTCACTATGAGGAGCTTCCAAATCACATGTGCATTTCCAAAAGGAAATCCCTATATTTGCTGATTTCCACTTCCTTACCCAGCAACACTGAGGCCAATTGTCGTCCATGTCCTGGTGTTCCAGCTGAGCTCATCTAAGTCCTGGAATCTTCCTGGTCTGCATGTTCAGTTACTCACTGAACCATCATCGGTAAGCGACACTGAAATTTATATTTTCATTTGATATAAGTCCTGTAGTCCAGATATATTATCTGTCTATAACATATTAAAAATTTTACATCTGCATGGACTTCCTGTCTGTGTCACTTGACTTCCTGTTGACTTTTTGTGTTAACTTTTCCATTATAAATTCCTCTGTGCACTTCTATAATGGTAAATGCTTGTGTGAACTTGTCACTACACAATCTGGCCACTGGGTTGTGAAATCTGGCCACCGAGTTCCCACAATTCTCTCAACGTGCTTTCTCAATTTTTTTTCACCCACTATTATATAATGCAATCTTAGAGAAATATTTATTTCATGATTTATTTCCTTTCTCATGCTCCAACATTTATAACCTTAAGAACATTAGCCTGAAAGTGAAGTCTGATGTTGTATGATGTCAGTAAATTACTTACAAATTTATGTTAACTGGATCCTTCTTTGGGTTTCAAATCTAAGATCTACGTAAAGTGGAGCTGAAAGAGCCATCTAGTGGATAAAGCATGTCTAACAAAGTTAAACATCACCCACAGTTTTGGAGACAAATAGGGAATTCCATCAAATCACAACATTTTTTATGTTTTTAATATCTTCTTATAGTTTTTTGCTGGTCACATTAAATTTTATTTACTGCACCTGGGAAGAGGCTAAAATTCCATGGAGGTTCTGCCAGTCTCCTGCTGCAACTTCTGTGCGAAACCGGTGCTTTGCAGACAAAAAAGTGTCACTTCCTGCTGATTTCAGAGAAACTTACCTAGCAACAGAAAATACGCTCTATTTGGCCTCACAATCTGCCTGAGCAATTATCCTCTAACTGACTATGGAGTGTGCCTATGACAAAATTAGATATTTTTTTCTTTAGTTTTGGTTTAGTGGTTGTTCCTTTGAATGCAGTCACAGTATATCTGCAGTTTAAAAGAACAACTGCAGTACAGATTCCAGCACCAAACTTATTTCAATACAATACTGTGGATTTCATAAATTACAGGCTGGAAAAAGGAATAATTCAAACTTAAACAATACTGTGTGTGATTAGTTCAGTTTGTATATGACTGAAAGTTCCTTTATAAATTTGAGAGGTGGGATATTCAAATATAATCTTCTGGGATATAAAAAAAAAATTCTGTCTGAATCAGTGGAGGGGAGATGCCATTTGAAAGTCTCAAAGGGGGAAACCAGTCAACTTGAAACTTACAAAAGACAGAAAAAATTGCTTTGAATTGCCAAGGAACCATTTTGATAAATTAGGCTCCCATGGTAGAAAGAAGTTCAAGGAAAAGAAATATTACTGTGAAAAAATTATTTACTCAGGGTTAACTTAGCTCTCAGATTGGTGATAATTTTATTTTGTCCTTTCAAGGAGTTGGGTGGAAGGATGTATTCTGTCAATATATGAGTATTTTCCAAGACTTTTGCTCATTCATCTTTTATAAAATAAATTTCCTTAATATTTGAAACTTAAAACAAGTTCTGATGTGATGCTCTACTGCTTTTGAAGACTGGAGTGAGATCTTGTTGAGGCACAGAATAAGTTCAATAGAGAAAAGCAATTACCAGGCAAAACTTGCCATTCATTTTCCACCCACATTCCTGAAAGCTTACCTTGAACTCAAGGCAAGGATAGACTCTCAAAAGTTGGGACTAGACAGTTATCTAAAATATGAGAGCCTAAATAATCTGGAATAAGATTAGAAAAGATCCAAAAATGTAACAGAGTCTATTTATAGCAATGAGACCATGTGACTTTACAGGTCAGATTACGCACAGCTCCACAAAGCAGCAGAATAATATATTGTGCATTGTATGGTGTAATGCTCCTGTCCTGATAAAAGTGTGTCCTCTGATGAATCTTGAACAATGCTGCAGGAGATCTGCTAGTATATTTAAAATAAGGCACAATACTGTGATTAAAACAGTTTCAGTATGATTGCACAAAGTCAGAATGTGTGTATCATTTTATAATGAGGTTTTTTTCAACAAGGCTCATGATGCAAAAAACAACTATCCTTCTCAAATTGATAAGCCATTGGTTGCAGATTGCAATGAGTACATGGAAACAGCATTACCTCAGTTCATTTGCATTTGCTTGGTGACAATACAGTTGAGTATGGTAACCTAGTGGTTATGGTAGCGGACTAATAACCCAAGAGACTATGAGTTCAAATCTCACCTATAACAATTTATGAAATTGAAGTCAATAAATCTGATCATTTATAGACTAGCAGCAGAAAAAATGACCTCTAAATTTACTGGATTGATGTAAAAAGCCAACTGGTTCATGATTGCTGTCCCAGACAAGCTCCCTTATGTTTGGCTATGTATGATTCATTTCTATTTTCACATTGAGCTTTGAATTGTGGTTGCAATTTCCCAACTGTTCTCTTGCTGTCACTTCACCAACTGCTCTATATCTACCGACGCAATAACATAACCTATAGATAAAACAATAGTATTACCTTGTGGTCTGAACTGTGTCTTTTCTATGAATGCTACCTTAATGTTGCCAAAAGCAGACAGAGAAAATACTTGGTGAGACGAGGCTTGAAACAAATCAATAATCTGCTTTAATTCACAGCAAGGTGAACATTAAGAATAGCAGCTATGATTGGACTCGCTTATTTTAAACAGTACAATCTATCTTTGCATACCGATACAAAATATAGAACATGCCACACTTCCCCACATCAATGGGTCATCTTACTTGACTTAAACAAGATGTCTTCTAACTGTTCCTCCAACATTTCTGACTTTTTGAGCCTGCCTAGAGCTATCACAACTCTCTGTTTAAAAATCTGACAACAAATATGTGGGTCTTTGTTCATCTCTTTCCTGTCCCCTCAGGAAGATGGGGTTTGGTTCCTGCAGGGATTGGTGAGAAGATCTGCTACTGCATCCCCTCCCTTTCAAATTAGCTTCATGCAAAGCTCAACAGGAAGGGAGATTCTAACCTCCTATGCAATCTTACATTCTTGCACTTTATTAATATTGCCACCCACCCCACTTTTCCCTGATCTCTGCTGAAAATGCTATAACCAGGAGTATTAAGTTTCCAGTTCTGTCCAAACCTAAACCGTCTCTCTCTCCTGGCTACTATTTCATGAGCCCCCATAGTTATTATTAATGCTTCTAATTCGCCAGTTTTGTTTTGAGTGATTTCAATTTTTTGAAACATCGATCTTTACTTCTTTCCCTAGTTTTGTAACTCAACCTTTTGATACCCTTTGCCCCTTCTACAGCAGTTTTCTGCTTCTCTCTACCCCTAAGCCTCTTTTTTCCCCTTTGGGAATATTTTCTTTTTAATTTCGGCATAACCTTCCGCTTTTATTCCAAAAAAAATATGAATCCTGCTTGCATCCTCTAGTCCCAAGCCTCCCTGACCTTGCTAATTTCTACAGTTAGGAAGACAACATTTTGAAATTCAAACATCTTCACTGCTGTTCTCAGGCTTGCTCTGCAATCCACCAAGAAAAGCTACATTCTGTGCAGGGGATTGGTTTTAACAGGTTTTAATTCCCATCTGACACTTCACTGCCATACAGTGCTCCATCTAGTGGCAAATCTGAGAACTGATTAAATTGAGCCAATTAATTGAATTGAATATTCGTGAAGCCGGTGTTCAGCGTCACGCTTGTAGAGCTACCCTGTGGAAACTTTATTTGCATTACATAAGATGAGAAACAGACAGGAAAGTAGGGAGTCGAGCTGTGGGAGGGGATTTTATTACATTCGAGAGTCTAGAACCAGGTTAGCAAAAAAGTTGATATCAAAAAATTACACCTTTAGGAAAGTCAAAAAACTGTTCTACAATATTTTTAACTTTCTGTGCTTTTTACTCCATAACTTGTTCTCATGCATATAAAATAAACACAGAAGTACGTTCAAGGCTGTGACGTACCAAAGGATTGAGATGACATTAAAACCATGAGAAGTATGCTGGAGTTTTTCAGCGGTGGGTGCTTTTCTTGTTACCATTTCAAGTGAGAAATCTGTCCAGTTTCTGCAGTAAAATAATGACCCAGTATCAAGAGTGGTCGGTGCTTCTGTAATGTGGGTATTCGTGGGACCTAATTTGTTTCAACGGTCAACCAAGAGGCGTGGAAGCAACAAATAGCAACTGAAGGACCAACTCGAGTTGTTAAAGTTCATCAGTGCAGCTGTGGAAAGGGTAAACCAGGAACTTTATCACTTCACGTCAAAGTGACAGAGCTTATTGTACCCATGAGACCATGCAGATACGATTCTTCGTTTGACATTTACGTCATGACGGTGAGGAGATCGAGCACGACAGAGGTATTTAACAATGTCAACCCCACGTGCGTAATATTTCAGACCTGTAAACAGGTCGACAGGAAGCTGCATGGTGTGGAAAAGTGCACGGAAGTAAGTCATAACGTGCCAAATGACCTATTTGTATAAAGGCATGTAATTGTTCTATGTTAGGATCAGGCAAACCAATCAGACTATTCTTAGATTTGGCAAACGGTGTGGATCACCGCAAATACATCCGAACGAGTTGTGTTTCAAGAAGTATGAGAGACAGGCATCGAAACTTGTGTCAGTTTGTTCTGGAAATGACTCTCAGCATATGCACTAAGCATTTGAATTGACGTGTGGCCCTAACTCTGTCCAGGCACTGATTTAAGTACTCAAATATGTTGACTCTAATTCCTTAAAGGGAAAGTTTTAGGAAAGCACAGTGTAACCGCGTTTCAGCAGTTCGATGCAGGAACAATATGTAATTGAATACAATTCCTACTGTGCTGCTCTATTTGCAAGCAAAGCTTACCCAGCTTGTGAATCCATCACAAAAGAAGCCCTGAACAGTGCATGAGGAGCAATAGTTGAATTTTTGCAGTCCAAGGAGCTGCATAGCAATGGTGGGGCTGGGCTGATCTGAGATTTCCCATTGTCCACTTTGTGCACTGGTCAGCCAGATCAAACATAATGACCAGGTCGTGATGGAGTGCCAATGCTCTGGTCATACTCTGATAATTTCTGAAGCACTGATTGAAATCTCATGTGGTTTCTTGACAGAGCATGGGGAGATGAGCAACATAAGGGGCAAGGAAGATGTGAATCTATTACCACTGCATCTTTTTCAACATCCTTCCAAGCATCCAGCACAGGTAATATCTCTGTCATTCTCTGTGCCAGAATCATAGTGGAAGAATCAGAGGCAGATCGACACCAAGCACCTGTGAGGAAGGGGCTCTATGTTGGATCTGAACGGTTGAGTTGCTCTTGGGCCTACGGCAGTAGCAAGAGGTTGCAGAACTCATATGGCTTCTTTGAAGTGGAGCTAAATTTAGCATGTGGCAAGGTTGCCAATCACTTGAATTAACAGAACCTCAGTGCTGTCCAAAGTTCACAACTCATTGCAAGCTGTAAATTATGGCCAGCACAAGTGCCATTGCTGAGCACATAAATCTACCTCATGGTTGGCTCTTTTCCCTTTCTTTTACAGTTTGCACAATGGAAGGAAGCAGTATACTTGCCTGTTTGTTGGTGCCTCGATGGGAGAGTTTTGCTAGGGAATTATTGCTTAGGTGTTCGAGAAGCTGAGAACCTCTTTCTTAACCACTTTTACCTCCATGTCATGCACCATTCTACTTTCTGTAACATGTCACTCAACAATGAGACACAAAGTAATTGTAGCTGTGTAGACACCATTCCAGTTGGTGGCCGTAAAGTCCTTAGTCTAGACCCTCCTTCTGAAGAATAGATTGAACTATGTGAGAAATCAGATTAATGACTATATAGATTACTTGAAAATAAGACCTTAATCCTTACTGTGCGAGGGACAAGTTATCTTCACTCGGCCAACAGAGCTGCAGACAAGACAGCTCGTCCAGCAGCTGTGTTAGTTTGACGCCAGAAAATATTGTCCAACATTAGCCTGGTCATGTTTATGGCAAGATCTTGTCAATCGTCAGAGTTTTAAACATTGATGGCCTATGTGAAAAATCAGCTGGTGAAGTTAGTTTTTGTCAAGCCAGTGGGCAATTTTTCTGATGTGGGTCCCACCTCCAAACTGTATGGTAAAAGCCAAGGGGCACTGGATGAAAGGTAAGAATATATGGGGGAGAATTTCCATGCAATGATTTGCGCTGCTGTTTTTTTTTCAAGAAATATACTTTATTCATAAAATTTGCAACAATACATACAATACAGTTGTCATCACATTCCAAACATACACAATACAGATTATACAATTTGCAGGTTACATCAAGTACAGTTCAATGAACACATTGCACATAATTACAGTTCATGACACTCTAAGGTGCCTCATTGCATTACACTCAATACAGATTATTGATTACAGGTACATTACATCAATTTGAATTTTACATTCTGCCTGAGGGGGTTTTTCCCTGATTGCAGTCCCTTGGTATACAATGGCGGGAAGGCTTTAAACAGTTGTCTTTCCCCACAGAGCCTTTGCGGCGGCCGCACCCAGCTTCAGTGTGTCCATGAGCACGTAGTCCTGGACCTTGGAATGTGCCAGTCTGCAACACTCGGTCGAGGACAGCTCCTTGCACTGGAAGACCAGCAAGTTTCGGGCAGACCAAAGTGCGTCTTTCACTGAGTTGATGGTCTTCCAGTAGCAGTTGATGTCCGTCTCGGTGTGCGTCCCTGGGAACAGCCCGTAGAACACAGAGTCCTGTGTTACGGAACTGCTCAGGACGAACCTGGACAGATACCACTGCATCTTTTTCCAGATCTTCTTTGCAAAGGCACATTCCAGAAGGAGAGAGGTGATTGTCTCGTTTGCATCGCAGCCTCCTCTGGGACAGTGAGCGGTGGCGCTGAGACTCCGGGAGTGCATGAAGGATCTGACTGGAAGGGCCCTTCTCACCACCAGCCAAGCTAGGTCTTGGTGCTTGTTTGAAAACTCTGGCGATGAGGCGTTCTGCCAAATGACATTGACAGTCTGCTCAGGGAACCAACCGACAGGATCCACCATCTCCTTTTCCCGCAGGGTCTCAAGGACGTTGCGTGCAGACCATTTGCTGATCGCCTTGTGGTCAAAGTTGTTTTTCTGCTGTTACTCCATTTAAAAAAAAAAGATTTGTGCTGGAAGAGGTATTTAGATGAGCGTTTCCAGGATCCACTCATTTGCATACCCTTGAAGTGGTGATTGGCCTAAATCCCTTGTAAAACAGGTGTAAATTGTTGCTGTGCATGGAAATTGGAGTGCAGCCTTTGAATAGACAGCCTGCACACTTCAGCAGCAGACCAGATATGGAAGGAGCAGTGCTTGGTGCACTCATTTGACTCTCAGATAACTTCACTACATGTTTCATCAATCTTTTCATAATACTTTTCAAGAATGTCGACAGCATGACCCCCTCGAACAAGCAGTCAAACAAGGCAGCAGGGGATTCCTCACAGGCACAGAAGCAGAGCAGAATTTTCTGACTCAGACCTCCAAGCCCTCCTCGAGGAAATTGAATTAAGGATGCAATGACTCCTGGGTATCTGTGCCAGCTAGCCTGGCAGGAATGTCATTCGTGCCACCTGAAGGAGGTGGCCCCTGCATTGAGTGCCAACTCTCTCACTTCCAGGACTGTCGATCAGTGCTGCAAGAAGTTTAATGACCAGGGCATACAAGGTAAGGCACTGGGCACTCTCCTTTTTCTTCCTTGCCCACTCTCTTAAAGCAACACTTGAACAACTAACCCTTCAAAATATACTCTGGTTAATGGGGGCCCCAATCGGGATCTGGCTACCCACCTCCCCTAGCAGCAATGCAGAGCACTAAAACCCCTTCCTCTGCTTTAACAGGCTGATATCCCCATTTCTGTTACTTCGACTCTCCCATGCAATTTGACACAAGTCCTCAACTGCTAATCTTCCCGTCATGTATTCAATCTTCCTGCAGGAAAAAATGGTGCACAACACACACCAAAGGCAGGCCACTGGAGGGGGTATGCCCACCTTTAAACCTTAAAATAACACATCAGCCATCTGTGCCCTTGGCCAAATCCTGAAGGAACAGGCCTCGAGGGTGGGAAGCAGTGGCCAAGGCAGTGACGAGAACAGATGGCTCAGGCCTGAGGAAGAGGGGAAATGAGAACGGGCAGAGGGGAGGTGAGACAAGAATGGGCGGTTGGCACCGTTGAGGAGCAGGAAGGGTTTGGGCTAAGTTTGTGAAACAAGTGCTGCTGTTGTGAACTGGCTTACTCCATTCATATTGTACACCAAAAATCTTGTCAACCTCAATTGTCAGAATTTGGAGACTTTATAACAGCCACCATCAACAAATCAAATTCTGCGACATTACCCAGGGCATCTTGGAAATAGTGTGACTTGACTATCCTAGAAGCACAGAGAGTACATGCTATACATAAAACTTTTAATATGTTTATTTAATCATTTTTGCTTGGGAGCATGTTACAGAGCTGTGACACAATTAAGGGGTTTTGATGTTTTGCGAGCAAAGCTTGAAGTCTCATTACCAAACAACATAATGACATTAAACAAAAAATTCACATTTGATCAGATGACATCATCCTTTAACCAATCAAAGTTTAGCACAAAATATTATTGGACCATACGTTGCATCCATCATGGAAAACAATAGACCTCAAATGCATAGGTGTGCTGTATAATCTACAATGTATAATCTACAATGTATAATCTGCAATGGAGGCGTTTTGTCGCCGCCCAAATTCGTGCCCATCTTTTCCTCAACTCCATGTTTGTATCCCTCCAATCAGGTTTCTGCCCCGCCACAATACTAAAACGGCACTGATCAAAGTTACAAATGATATCCTATGTGACTGTGACCGTGACCGTGGTAAACTATCCCTCCTCATCCTTCTCGACCTGTCTGCAGCCTTTGACACAGTTGACCACACCCTCCTCCAACGCCTCTCCTCCATTGTCCAGCCGGGTGGGACTGCGCTCGCCTGGTTCCATTCTTATCTATCCAATCGTAGCCACAGAACCTGCAATGGCTTCTCTTCCCGCTGTTGCACCATTACCTTTGGAGTCCCCTAAGGATCTATCCTTGGCTCTCTCCTATTTCTCATCTATGTGCTGCCCCTCAGCGACATCATCCGAAAACACGTCAGGTTCCACATGTACGCTCGACCTCACCACCACCTCCCTCGACCCATCCACTGACTCTAATTTGTCACACTGCTTGTCTGTGGATGAGCAAAAATTTCCTCCAACATATTGGGAAGACCGAAGCCATTGTCTTCATTTCCTGCCACAAACTCCGTTCCCCAGCCACCAACTCCATCCCTCTCCCTGGTCACTGTCTGAGGCTGAACCAGACTGTTCGCAACTTTGGAGTCCTACTTGACCCTGATAGGAGCTTCCGACCACATATCCGCTCCATCACCAAGACTGCCTACTTCCACCTCCGTAACATCGCCTGTCTCCCCTGCCTCAGCTCATCTGCTGCCGAAACCCTCCCCCATGCCTTTGTTACCTCTGGATTTGATTACTCCAATTTTCTCCTGGCAAGCCTCCCATCTTCCACCCTCCATAATCTTGAGCTCATCCAAAACTCCGCTGCCCATATCCTAACTCGCACCAAGTTCTGTTCACCCATTACCCCTGTTCTCGCTGACCTACATTGGCTCCCAGTCCAGGAACGCCTCGATTTTAAAATTCTTATACTTGTTTTCAAATCTCTCCATGGCCTCACCACCCCCCACCCACCACCACCCCCACCCGCCCCCCCCCGCCGGTCTCTGTAACCTCCTCCAGCCCTACAACCCTCTGATGTCTCTGCGCTCCTCCAATTCTTGCCTCTTGTGCATCCCTGATTTTAATCGTTCCACGATGGTGGCCGTACCTTTAGCTGCCGAGGCCCTAAGCTCTGGAATTCCTTCGCTAAACCTCTCCACCTCCCTACCTCTCTCTCCTCCTTTATGACACTCCTTAAAACCTGCCTCTTTGACTAAGCTTTTGGTCACCTGTCCTAAGATCACCTTATGTGGCTCTGTGTCAAATTTTGTTTGATAACGCTGCTGTGAAGCACCTTAGGAGGTTTACTACTTTAAAGACACGATATAAATGCAAATTGTTGTTGTTGTACTGTACAGAAGGTATTTTCAACACCTTATTAATCAGGATCCACATGACGTTGAATCTATATCTGATACTGTGCCATATCAAACAGTAATAAAAAAACAGCAACTTTCATTCATATAGCACTTTTAACATAAAAAAGCATCCCAAGATGCTTCACAGAGGTGTAAGGAGAAAATAGATACCGAGCCAAAGAAGGGGTTATGAGGAGGAGTGACCAAGAGCTTGGCCAAACTGGTGGGTTTTAAAAAGGGTCTTAAAGAAGAGGGGGGTGGAGAGATGTAGCGATTTAGGGAGGGAATTCAAGAGCAAGGGGTCTAGGTGGGGCAAAGAGAGAAGGGGTGCACAAGAGGCTAAAGTCAGCGGAACAGAAAGTTCAAGGGGTGGTGCAGTAGTGCTGAAAGGTTAGGGAGAGGAGGAGGGGATTTAAACACAAATGAAAATTTTAAATTTGAGGTGTGGAGGGACCAGGAGCCAATGTAGGTCAGCAAGGACAGGGGTGATAGACAACTAGGACTTGGTGTGGGATTGGATATGGGCAGCAGAGTTTTGAATGAACTGGTTTACAGAGGGTGGAAGTGGGCAGGAAAGCATTTGATTTATCAAGTCTGAAGGTGAACATAAGAACATTAAAACATAAGAAACAGGCCCCTACTCTGCCATTCAATAAAATCATGGCTGATCTTCTACCTCAACTCAACTTTCCCGCCCTATCCCGATTCCCTGAGTGTTCAAAAATCTAGTGATCTCAGTCTTGAATGTACTCAACAACTGAGCATCCACAGCCCTCTGCAGTATAGAATTCCAAAGATTCACAACCCTCTGAATGAAGAAATGTTTCCTTATCTTGTTCCTAAATGGCTGACCCCTTATTTTGAGACTGTGACCCCTAGTTCTAGACTCTCCAGTCAAGGGAAACAGCCTCTCAGCATCTACCCTGTCAAGCCCACGAAGAATTTTATACATTTCAGTGAGATCACCTCTCATTCTTCTAAACTCCAGAGACAAAGACGTTGATGAGGGTTTCTGTGCCAGATGGGTTGGAGGGAGGAGCAGAGGTGGGCACTGTTACAGAGGCAGAAGTCAATGGTCTTTGTGATGGAGAGATATTAAGTCAGATCTCCATTGACTAGAATGTCAAGGTTTTGAACACTGTACTTCAGCCTGAGGCAGTGGCCGGGGAGGGAGATGGAGTTGGTACAGAGTTTATGGTGGGGACCTAAGCTTCGGTCTTCCCAATGTTTAGCTGGAAGAAATTGCAGCTCATCCAAGACTGGATGTCAGCCAAGCAGCCTGACAACACAGAAGCAGCAGAGGGGTCAAGACAAATCACGGAGAGATGGAACTGGATGTGATCAGTGTGTAAATGGATACTGATCCTATATGCAAATAATGTCACCAAGGGGTTCTACCTCTGCTCCTACCTCAGCCCATCTGGCACAGAAACCCTCATCAACGTCTTTGACTCTGGAGTTTAGAAGAATGAGAGATGATCTCATTGAAACGTATAAAATTCTTAAGAGGACTTGACAGGGTAGATGCTGAGAGGCTGTTTCTCTTGGCTGGAGAGTCTAGTACCAGGGGTCACATGTAGCTGAGGAGAACCCTTGGGAACCCCTGAGGTGATGAAGCAGGGGTGGGAAGAAGAGACATTGGGGTAGAGATGCTCTGGCTACGATCGGATAGGTACAAGTGGAATCAAGTGAGGGCAGTCCCACTGAACTGTACAACAGAGGAGAGTCATTGAAGTAGGATGGTATGGTCAACTGTGTCAAAGGCTGCAAATGGATTGAGGAGGATAAGGAGCGATAATGCACCATGCGTCACAGTCATTTGTGATTTTGTTTTAGGGCTGTAGGAGGGGTGGAAGCTTGATTGGAGGGATTTAGATAGGGAGTTGTGGGAGAGATGGACATGAGGGAGGGGACATAGACTTTGGAGAGATAATGGAGGTTGGAGATGGGGCAGTAATTTGAAAGGACAAAGAGGTCAAAGCTTAATTTTTTTTTTGTGGAGTGGGGGTAAGACGCTCCTTAAAACCTACCTCTTTGACCAAACTTTTGGTCACCTGTCCTAACATCTCCTTATGCGGCTCGGCATCAAATTTTGTTTGATAACCCTCCTGTGCATTGCCTTGGGACGTTTTACTAAATTAAAGGTGCTATATAAATGCAAGTTGTTGTTGTTATTGTTGTTTTGTTATGGTGCGCACACAGATGTGAGTGATTCATTAGTCTGAGGTTCATTGTATGTGTGGGGCCGAGATCAGGCTGAGGAATCACCAAAGATTCAAGAAATCTGAGTGGCCATATAGCTCTTGCATTGCAACAGTTGTGCATTTGAACATGAACAGTATGTGCAGTATAACTGCAGCATTAAACAGTACACATTCCCAAATCACCTGATTTTGTCACAAGATTCTCAAAACTGAGATTGACAAAGTTCTTCGACCCCTTGTGATTCAAGAAATAAACCTTCTACCGGACCAGATTTGCGGGAACAATCGGTTACTCCAAGCACGGATTTCTTCGTCACCAAGATTGACGCCATCTGTTCAACTCTATTGCTTCCCCCCTTCTTATTACACATCAAGCCAACCTCCCGTTCAAGCCCTCACCTATCCGAACCCCGAACCCCTGTCTCTTTAGTTGATCTCCCACCTACCCCGTGCCTTCTCTGAGCTCATCTGGTCCATAATGACCCTCAGTTAGTCAATCTCAGTTCTGAAAATCTTGTGACAAAATCAGGTGATTTGGGAATGTGTACTATTTAATCCTGCAGTTATACTGCACATACTGTTCATGTTCATCTGCACAACTGTTGCAACATAGGAGCTATATGGCTATTCAGATTTCTTGAATTTTTGATGATTCCTAAGCCTGATCTCGGCCCCAGGACCTGCACATACTATGTTGTCAAACAAAATTTGATGCCGAGCCACATAAGGAGATATTAGGAAAGGTGAAAGATAGGTTTTAAGGAGCGTCTTAAATGAGGAGAGAGGTTTAGTGAGGGAATTCCAAAACTTAGGGCCTCGGCAGCTGAAGGCACAGCCGCCAATGGTGAAGCAATGAAAATCGCAAGCATTTTAATTAAAAATAAGCAATGAAACCAAAAACTTCGAGAAAACTTCTGTTAAACATACAAGGCTACACGTACATAAAATACAGTGTTCTCAATATACTTTTGCTGAGCTCCACTATTGGTTGTTCAACCGACATTCTGCTGTACACACACATTTTGGGAGATGGGAGTAAAACTGCTAACTGCAAATTTAAAAATGCTTTTGAAATGTTTCTTTCCTCCTACTTTTAAGTCACATTAACTTCATAATGATACAAAAGTGGCACTGTAATTCCAACCTTCGGAATATCATGCAGTAAATTTATGAACATTACAACAATGCATTTTTAAATTTTGTGTTCCAAATAAAATAGTCATACATTTCACTTTTATAAATTTACTTTTTATTCTTCACATTTTCTCTCTGATTTCTCCCCTTAGCCAGCTTCTGCTGGAGATGATTTCATGCTGGGGTATAGTTTCACAGGCAACAGCAGTCTTCCAGCATCTCACCCAAACCTTTTCATATTCTGGACACTGAGTGGCAGGAGGCTATTGAAGGTGGAGGGGGCATCACAGCAAAGTATGCAACGGGAGTGCGTTATCTCAGCTTGTACCCTCTACGGCTATCGACAGTTACCACACAGTCCTCTTCCACAGCACTGCCCATGTATGATTCCATTCCAATCTGTCTCAATGAAGCTAGTACATCTTATGAAGGCTTGCTTCCTATGCTCACTGCCGTTCTGCCTCAAGGTATCAATCTTGATTGCTCCTATTCCTCATCTATATTTTGCCCCTCAGATGACATAATCCATAATCATATGGTCAGCTTTCATATTTATGCTGACAATACCAAGCTTTATTTCTCCATTTACCACCCTTGATTTTATGACTGTTGCTGTGATTTCTGACAACTTTGAACTTTGGTCTATTCTGCATTGCCTTCTTCCCCTGCTTTACAATCAGCAGTACAATCTTCAGCTATCTTATCCCCACAGCCTGGAACTCTCTCCATTAACCCCTCTATCGTCCTATATATGTTACTACCTTCAAAAAGTCTCCTTAAATTCGACCTCTTTGGCTATGAAAAGAGCCGCAGTATCTCTCGTTTTTCCTCATAACTAAAGTTTTTCATCCCTGGTATAAGCTTGTCATAATCTTTGTTTTGTTGTTTGCATTCTGCTGGGCAAGTTCAAACCAAACTTTGTTAGAATTCCACTGCCTGAATCTTTTGGCTGATCTCCCCCATTCTTTTCACTCCTCACCTGAAGGTGTGAAGTCTACCTGGCTTACAGCACAAGGGTGCGCAAGTTGACCTGGCTTGCAGCACAAGGGTGCGCTTATTGCTCTCTGGTATTTCACCCAAGTGGCAGATCTTTGTGTATGGCAGGCTATTCAATTATGGGGGTAACACAAGCAAATCTGATCCTGTCCTCACGCAAAGTACACACACATACAAAGGCGAACTTTTGCCCCTACGCTACCAATCCGGTTGAAAAACTAACTAGCCATAGATTTGGAACTGAACATGAGCTCAGCTATACACACTTCCATTATGAACTAACTGAGTCATTAGGGAACTTGTTGCTGTCAAACTTCAAAGAGACCACCTAAGACTACATAAAATGTAAAGCATCGAAATTTCAAATATATAGAAGCCATTATCAGGCTAAATAGACAGAATTTCATTATCTGTCAGAAGGCAAGAACGACACCAGGTCAGCACCAAATGTGAGGTGAAACATTTCAGTAGAATGAGGAGAGGCAATATAAACTAAAGGGCACAATTCTAAAAGGGGCACAGAGAGATCTGGGGGTATATGTACACAAATCATTGAAGGTGGCAGGGTGGGTTGAGAAAGCGGTTAAAAAAGCATGCATGATCCTGGGCTTTCTAAATAGAGGCACAGAGTACAAAAGCAAGGAAGTCATGATGAACCTTCATAAAATACTGGTTCAATCACAGCTGGAGTATTGTATCCAGTATCCAGTTCTGAGCACTGAACTTTAAGAAAGATGTGAAAGCCTTTGAGAGGGTGCAGAAGAGATTTACTAGAATGATTCCAGGAATGAGGGACTTTAGTTACATGGATGGACTGGAGAAGCTGGGGTTGTTCTCCTTGGAACAGAGAAGGTTGAGAGGAGATTTGATAGTGGTATTCAAAATCATGAAGGGTCCAGACAGAGAGAAACTGTTCCTATTGGCAGAAGGATCAAGAACCAGAGGACATAGGTTTAAGGTGATTGGCAAAAGAACCAAAGGTGACATGAGGATCTGGAATGCACTGCCTGACGGGTTGGTGGAGGTAGATTCAGTCATGGCCTTCAAAAGGGAACTGGATGAAGTGAAAAAATTGCAGGGCTATGGGGATAGGGCGGGGAAGTGGGACGAAGTGGATTGCTGTTGCATGGAGCCGGCACCGACTCGATGGGCCGAATGACCTCCTTCTGTGTTGTAACCTTTTTATGATCAGACCGCACTCATTGCAAGTTTAAATTATAAGTTTATATTTTAAAAACTTTTTCTAGACAGCTCACTCAAAAAGTAGATCGCCCGGCTCAAAATCGACAAGTGGTTCCCGTAATTCTGGAGGTGAATATTCCAGAACGGAAAGGGGAACCGATGACGCAACAACGCACGCAACACCGATGAAATCGACGATGAGCAAAGCGGCAGAAGTGGGGGGAGTCATCGCGTCTCCAATGATTGACAACTGAACGACCCAATTGCGACTCGAGCTCGGAAGGGAGCGCCAGTTCCCACTGGGCCGCGAACGTTTAAAGTCTGGCCAATAAACGCGCGCGTTGCCGCGCAGGGGGCGGGTTCTCCGGTCCCCTCTGACGAGTCCCCGAAAGCCCCGTACGTGTCACCCTCCGGAGTGGCCAGCGTGGGCCCTCTGCCCAATCATCGGCCTCCAACGCAAGGACACCCGACCAATTGCAGCCCTCCACGACGAGGAAGTCAAGATTCTATATAAAGGCAGGAGCGGCAGTAGCGCCGGTAACAGATCTCTGAGGGGTGACAATAGGAGACGGGAGTTCATTACGGGTACAGTGTTAAACAGCGGGTAAGTTAAATATCTATCTATAGGCTTTGAATAGACCGATACCCAGCGCGGTAAAATCATTGGGAATAGATTAATTTTCTGTGGAGAACGGATCGTGAGGAGGTAAGGGTTTTAGGCCGGGGTCCAATAGTCTGGCCAGGGCCGCGTGGCGCTGCCCACTTTTTCGACGATTGATTACTCGCTGGGTTGAGAACAATAGTGCGGCATTAATACGGTTATATTTATCTCAAATTATTTATTCTTGAGTCAGTTTTATTTTTTTTTTACCGCCTTGGGAGTTGGGTGTAGGCCCGCTGTGCTCGGTGATTGGATTAGAAATGGGTTGGGAGCCGGGGGGCTCAGCGTTGGCTGTTATAAAATGGCTTCCGGGACACCGATTCAGTTGGCTGTTTTCCAGATTGATTGTATCGGGGTTAATCTTTTGTTCACTTTGTAAAAGCTGTGCACTTATAGCAAAAGCTGAACTTTATATATCTCGACTATGTGTTAATCTTCCATTGGGAAAGATCGGGCGTTTATATGCCTGGCTACAGAGGATAATTATTAATAGCATTCATGTATCCATATTAAATTGAAAGTAATCTGATGTACAAATTACTTTTAATGGCAGTGTTCTGTAGGAGATGGTAGAGTTTGCAGTATTAGCTGATCTGGTACCTTTCCTTCCTCAGATTACTTGGAAGGGCACTCAATTGACTCACAATGAGAGGATATTTCTTTCTACTGCTTATCAGCAGTGTCCTTGCTGATGAAGAGGATAAGAGAGAAAGTGTTGGTACTGTAGTTGGAATTGATCTTGGTACTACTTACTCATGGTAAGTTTGAGATCACTGGCTGTCTTTGCTTCAAATTTTTAAAATAAAACAATGGCAATATTAACTTCTTTCTCTTCCCAGTGTTGGTGTCTACAAAAATGGACGTGTGGAAATCATTGCCAACGACCAGGGTAACAGAATCACTCCATCATATGTGGCCTTCACACTCGAAGGAGAACGTCTGATAGGTGATGCTGCGAAGAACCAGCTGACCTCAAACCCAGAGAACACTGTTTTTGATGCCAAGCGTCTTATTGGGCGCACTTGGAATGATCCTGCAGTGCAACAAGACATCAAATATTTTCCGTTTAAGGTAATAAGAAAATGATGTTGTTTCTCCATGTTTGAAAATGTGGGTTTACATGGATGGCAGCCATTTTTTGCTTCAGGGTCTCCTGCATAGTGGAGGGAATCCTGAGCTGAGTGGTATAATACTATTTATAAATTAGTTTAGAGTCTGTTGTGTTCACACTTCGGTTCTGACCTCAAAAGTGGTTGTTACTATTTTCTAGGGTATCTTCCAGTAACTTTAACCAACTAATTTAAGACTGCAGGAGGCAGTCAGACACTGTACACATGGTGCTAACTTTCAATCAAAACCTCTAACCAATTGGATGTTAGACCATCAGATGTTCAGAGTTTGTTCTAACTGTGTTGGTTTAGAGATGGCTGCCTTTCAGTTTAGTTGTTGGCCTTGGCTCAGTGGTAGTACTCTTCTCAGACAGAAGGTTGTAGGTTCAGGCCCCTCTCCAGAGAGCAGAGCACATAATGTAGGCTAACATTTCATTGCAGCACTGAGGAAGTTACACTGAGGCCCTGTTATCTTCAGTTGGATGTAAAAGATAACCATGGCGCTTCTTGAATAAGGGTAGGCGAGTTCTTTTGGTGTCCCTTCAGTCAGTGCCACGAAGTCATCTGGTAATATGTCTTATTGCTGTTTGTGGGGCCTTACTGTGTGCAACTTGGTTGCCATGTTTCCCACCTTACAAAAGTCATTACATTTCAAAAAGTACTTAATTGGCTTTGGAATGTTCTGAAGTTGTGTATGGTGCTATATAAATCCAAATTCTTCCTTGCGCTCCTTTAACCCTATATTCTCTTATTTAGGTTATTGAAAAGAAGAACAAGCCCCATGTCCAACTTGACATTTCTGGTCAGGTGAAGACTTTTGCTCCAGAGGAGATATCAGCTATGGTGTTGACCAAGATGAAAGAAACTGCTGAGGCATACCTTGGCAAGAAGGTATTTGAAATTGATAGTCTCAAGTTAGTGTTTCTAACCTGAATAGATAAAAATATACATGCTGGTGCTTACATACCATGACGTTTACTGCTTTATTCTTTAAAACTACCTGTTAAATTCTGAAGCAAATAATGACTGCATAGGAGGACCCTTAACTGGACTGCTAAGTATTTGAGCACTTTCTTACTGGACTCCTGCCTATTTTGTATTCAAAGGCCACTAGTAAATGCAATAAGTGCAGAAGAAGCTAGTTTTACAGCTTGGGGAAACTTGAATGGGTCCATATATAAACTTAAAAATCTGACACCCATTTGAGCTGGTTCAACTAAAATTTAGATTTGTAGTTGGCTGAATCTTCTTGCGTACCCTCCTATAGAGTGCCACACCCTTCCTGGTTGAGGGGATGGACTGGGGCTGTGCCGTTGCCTTGATGTGGGCCACAAAAATCTGTCTGCATACTTGGAGATTGATGCTTTGGGAAACACCTTTCCACAATACAAATTCAAGTGATATAGAAAGCACAAGCATTCTTAATTTCTCACTGGCTCAGTGTAGGATAAAGCTGAATCTTCACTAAGTACTTTTATTGGTGCTATTTGGTGAAGATGATAACTTTATTTTATCTTCTATAGGTTACCCATGCTGTGGTAACAGTGCCAGCATACTTCAATGATGCTCAACGTCAGGCTACAAAAGATGCTGGTACTATTGCTGGTTTGAATGTTATGAGGATCATCAATGAACCGTACGTATTTTCACTGGAAAATTATTTGCTATAGTAAATGTTGACAGCCAGTGTGAATCACTTGGAATTTTCTGTCTGGCTGTTCATCTAACATTTCAGACTGGTCATGTAATAAGAATATTCATCCTCTTAAAATATCCAAAGTTTGAAAGATTTCATTAGACTGTTTCCCCTGCTTCTTCAGGACTGCTGCTGCAATTGCCTATGGGTTGGACAAGCGAGAGGGTGAAAAGAATATTCTGGTGTTTGACCTTGGTGGTGGTACTTTTGATGTGTCACTGCTTACTATTGACAATGGTGTCTTTGAAGTAGTTGCTACAAATGGAGACACTCACCTGGGTAAGACAATAAATATAGCTGCGTTAATATATTTCTTACACATTGTTTAAATTACTGTAAGTTCTAAAGAGAATTCTTTTAATAGGTGGTGAGGATTTTGACCAGCGTGTGATGGAGCACTTCATCAAGTTGTACAAGAAGAAAACTGGAAAAGATGTTAGGAAGGATAACCGAGCAGTACAGAAGCTTCGCCGTGAAGTTGAAAAAGCCAAACGTGGTTTGTCTGCTCAACATCAGGCTAGAATTGAAATTGAATCTTTCTTTGAGGGAGAAGATTTCTCTGAAACTTTAACTCGTGCAAAGTTTGAAGAACTGAATATGGTGAGTGGTCTTTTGTATACTATTTCTCTTTGGCTTTTGTTTGTCCAACTATTGGATTTGAATCGCCTCAGTAAATGTAAAGGTGACTTGAACAGTGATGTTTGGCTTATGTATTTGTTTCAGCATTTTGATGCTGAAACTTGCAGTAATGAAAGCAAATCAAACTCAAAAGACAAGTCTTGCAGCAGTTTTCCCCACACCAGTCAAGTAGCCTGGGTGAGATATTGCTGTCTACTCTTGGTTGATAGAAGTTAAATTAAAAGCCCAATGTTAAACTTAATTCTCATTCAAGACTCTTCAATTTGTTTGGTTTTCTTTATTCCACTTCCCTTCTCCCACTGCCCATTTTGAAGATGGGAGCAAGTTAAACCCTGATTTCCTAGCAAATTACTAGTCTAGATTCTGGGATTTGTTGCAAAAGTGTCCAAACTTGGAAGGGCTGCTGAAAATCAAGTGCCCTAAAGTACACTTCACAATGGTACTTGGGTCAATGGACCAATGCTGAGGTGAGCAGAAAAGGCTGCCTTTTCTAATTTCAGATGTGTAAGTTAACTTCAGGGTTTTCATGTTAAGTGGGGAGGGGGTTGCCATCTGTTTGTCTTTGATCATATGTTATGCTTAAGACATAACATGAATTCACTTCTTTGGTAGTGAGTGGGGACTACTGTGGTCAACTGCTCCTGGCCCTTAAAATTGAGTGACTTGTGAGCACAAAAAAATTCTTGAGCTGTTTAGCTTAAATGACTTCACCTCAATCAAGCAATTTGGTCATGCTGGCTTAGTTACATTTTATTCCACTATAGAACTCAAAACTTGGTATTTTCAGTTTAAAAACTGAGGTGCAAAGGAAGTACATTGAATCAGTGAAAGTACGGCATGCTGATATGCTCTAAAAATTTCTTAACAGGATCTCTTCCGATCAACTATGAAACCTGTGCAGAAAGTCATGGAGGATGCTGATCTGAAGAAAACAGAAATTGATGAAATTGTCCTTGTCGGTGGCTCCACTCGTATTCCTAAGATTCAGCAACTGGTGAAGGAGTTTTTCAATGGCAAGGAGCCATCTCGTGGAATCAACCCCGATGAAGCTGTGGCATATGGTGCAGCAGTGCAGGCTGGTGTTCTATCAGGAGAGGAGGATACTGGTAAGTGTCAGGTATTGGGTTAATGTTAATTTGTGACTGCTTGAAGACGTCACTGAATCTGATTCAATCTGAACTTGTTAATTTCATTTCCTGACTCATTGCTTTCCACTTGAACCCAAAATTAGGTGATCTTGTTCTCTTGGATGTTTGCCCCCTGACTCTTGGAATTGAAACTGTTGGTGGTGTCATGACCAAGCTGATCCCACGTAACACAGTGGTCCCGACCAAAAAGTCTCAGATCTTCTCAACTGCTTCTGACAACCAACCCACTGTAACAATCAAGGTCTATGAAGGTAGGTTGCTCTTTAGTTTAATCCTGGAACACAAATTTTGATTTTATCGTAGATTGATTCTGACTATTGAATTCTACTGCAAGGCAACTGCTGCCATTGTATTTCATTGTGGTGTCTATAACATTTATGTTGGATATTCAATAGCTATGTTTGGTCAAAAAGTGCTGAACTGTGTTTGACTTGCTGCATGAGTTGTGGAGCTGTGCTAAGGCTCAGTTGATAAAAATTGAGTGTATCTGTTCTATTCATGTTTTGTATGACTTCATTTAAGGCTCAAGTTAAACTGAGTTCCATGACTTCCTTTGGGCTCCTGTGGCCCAGATGGCATTGAGCTGTTCATTACCAGTGCAGGAATGGTACTTGTGTTCCATGTGGCAAAATGTATACAACTTTCATACAAGATATTTGTGTGAAAGTGAAGCTATCCATGCAACACCAGGCTTATATTGTTCTTGTTTTGTAGGTGAGCGTCCACTGACAAAAGACAACCATCTTCTTGGTACCTTCGACCTGACTGGTATTCCTCCAGCACCTCGTGGTGTTCCTCAGATTGAAGTAACATTTGAAATAGATGTAAATGGAATCCTGCGTGTTACAGCTGAAGACAAAGGCACTGGGAATAAAAACAAGATTACCATTACAAATGACCAGAACCGTCTGACCCCAGAAGAAATTGATAGGATGGTGAATGATGCAGAGAAATTTGCTGAAGAGGATCAGAAACTTAAAGAGCGTATTGATGCCAGAAATGACCTAGAAAGCTATGCTTATTCGCTGAAGAACCAGATTGGTGATAAGGAAAAACTTGGTGGCAAGCTGTCTGCAGAGGACAAAGAGGCCATAGAGAAAGCTGTGGAAGAAAAGATTGAATGGCTTGAAGGTCACCAAGAGTCTGACATAGAAGACTTCAAAGCTAAGAAGAAGGAACTCGAAGAGATTGTTCAGCCGATTGTTAGTAAGCTCTATGGAAGTGCAGGTGGATCCCAACCAGAAGAGGAGGAAGAGACTGAAAAGGATGAGTTGTAATAAGGACCCTTAATATTTTTGTAAATAGCAGACTGAACTTTACTGTTTGCAAAAGAATTATCTGAATGATAAGGACTTAATTCTTGAATGTATGTGCAGAATTCTCACTTGAGGGAGTGAACATGCTAGCCTAAATGGCTGCTCAGTACTTTCTATTGCAGTTTCAGCATGAACAATTCAGAGGGGAGAACTTGATTGGGAGCTTAGATGTCAAGGGTTATGAATACAATGTTCTCCAAGTACACAACACATTTTTTTCTATTTATTTGAAATCCCTTGTTTGGCCTGTGTAAGTGTAGAAAACATTTTCTACTGTATTGACCAATAAATGTTATGTTTGATATGAACATTCCTTTTCCTTGTCTTAAGGATCTAGCTATTTGGAAGAAGAAAATGCTGATGACCACAGGTGACTAATGTGTCTTGCAGTTTTAAAATTAGTTTAGTCATTGATACCTTTGACCAATTGGGAATACTTCATTCAAAGCACTTTGATCCACCATGCACCAGCTGCCCTACTTGCAGTACTACTTAGATGGTATATGAACTAGTGTAAGTCGACTTTAGAATGAGATGTGAACTAGTAAGTTTGCATACTGTTCAAATCAATGGCAGTCCTGAGGTGGATGTTACGCCATTAAATTAATGCAGGTTCTGTAATGCTGGTATGAATTAAACTAGTTTACAAGTTGTCTTGGTGGTGGAAGTTGGCTACATGTGGAGTACAAGACACTAAATTGCCCAATCACTCAGCAGGAGGGGGAACTGCAGAATAGGTAAGTGGTTGGAACTTCAAGTGCATGTTGTAAAATCCACCAATAATGTGATTTGTGGTAATAGCATCGGTACATCAAAGTTTGTAACTTGGTTCTTAAGCCAGGTTTGTTCATTAAATGTAACTTCTGAATTGCCTCATGTATGTTTGACTGAAGTATAAAGTATGAGAGCTTGTGTAATAAACTGAGCTAGGTGTTCTATTTCAGTACTCAGTTCAGTTTGAAAGATGCATGTACTATAACAAAACCAAATGTTGGGGTTTTAGGGATGATGTGATTGAGCCAGGGGTGTCCAGCCTGTTATCTCCCAGTCTTAGCAACTTAGCCCTTGAAGGTGAGGCAATTCATAGCATGTAATTTCCTCAGTTTGTCCTGGTTGAATTTTATGGGTTTGATAGGGAAACTGCTCTGTCAGATGGACAAACTGTTAGCCTAGTCCAGGGGTTTTCAGTTTTCAGGGCTGTGCGCTTCGAGGTGTCGTGATGGCTGTTAAGTATTGGGCTGTTGGATAAAACACTGCAGTTCATTACTGAGCCTGGAACAGTTGGTCTCTCAAATGCATTCTCATTAATTAGCTACAGGGAAGCTACGAGTTGAAATGTATCACCAATGAAGAGATTTGTTTTATTGGATTCAGTAAGTTACTAACTGAAGAATTGAAACACTTTGACATTTGAATGTCAAGTATTATGGGAGATTTTTCAGAAGCTGCTGAGGTCAACATATTATGGAGAACATGTAATAGGAAATGAGGTGCTGTTGTGTTTGAATCAGTTTGAACTACAATCAAATGCACAACATTAGCTGAGTGAAATTGTTTTGACACTGCCCACTGATTCTAACATATTTTAACTTGGCAATTGTTTTTGAAACTTTAAACATGTATCTAATTGTGTAATGACTAAAACCTTTAGTCTGTTTCCCTGTTAAAACAGGAATTGCTGCAAATAGCCAGTTAAATGTCACTGTTTAACTTAGCACAGCTTACATCTGAAAAGGAATGTCAAAATAACTGCACATGTTTGAGATTTAGAAAGCCGCAGTGATGAATTTTATTATTCCCTTGATTTTTGTTCCAAGAGGTATGTGATAAACTCCCCCTGCCCCCAGCAATATGATCCCTGTCCCAGCTTGCCCATTCCATGGCTGAGTGCATACAAGCTATCACTTCTATTAGGATTTCCTTCCCTACTCCTTTTCAGTAAAAGGAAAGCAGTTGCCACTCTGCACTGACATTGAGCACCAGGTTATCTAATGCCAACCCCTTCTAGGTTGTAATAGTACCTGAATGTTTATCAGGGAATTAGGTTCATGCTGATGCTATTTTTCTCCAATATTACCAGCAATGGTAAACACATGAGTGGACATAATGAAAAGGCACACAAACAGAAGTATAGGATGTATAGTTTCAATCAACTTTTATATTCAGAGCTTGATTAGTTTTTAACTTTATTTGAAAAAATTGTACAACTCTGTATATAGGCAACACCTAGATTTCAATAAAATGCTTCGTAATGTATGACCATGTTAAGACATTTTATATCTGCACAATGACAGTCTTGGAATTTATCACCTTTTGTTAACCTCCATTTCACAAAGTACCTTGCTGTGACATAAAGATTTACATTAAAATCCCAATGGACCACACAGGTGGGTAGCAGGCTTAAACTAAACTTATTTCCTGTATATGATGAAAATCTCTGCCAGCATTTGTATTTTCGATAGCTATACCAACTTGTTCCAGGCAATCTTTTGTTTCAGCGTGCAAAACACTGTCTAAAACTTCCTGAGGGTTAATTTCATATTCTATTGTCGGGATTGACAGAGGCTGCAGTCATTGGTGATGTATCAGGAAAGAGTTCTCGGCACAGGAGTCAAAACATTTACAAGTTTAAGAGTTAAAGGAACACACACAGACAATACCCTGGAACACAAGGTGATGCTTTGCTGTGTGAGGTCACATGTTAGTCATTGAGCTCAACTTTGTAAAAATTTGATGCTCACCCTTTTATACCTTTCTAACTGCATTACTTCATATAGATTGTATGATCTGTCATAGGGCCTGGCAGGAGTAGCTGGTGTTCAGGTTAAGCAAAGCATAAATGTACCTATTATGGTTCTACTACAGATGTTTGTCCCTCAGAATACATGAATTGAGTTCAGATCTAATTGTAGTCAGTCATTTAACCTCAAGATCTGGCTGTTTGTGACCCATGTGATGACCACTGTCATTTCTGCAGGTTTTTAGCCTTTAGGGCTTAATACAAAATGGATTCTTCACTTGCTCTCAATCCCTCAACACTAGGGTCAGAACAAAGTCAACATAGTTGAGTCTGTTGGGTCATCGGAATGCATATCTGGAAATTATGAACAAACCAGGCACTTGTTTGTTAAAGAACTTGCTTACACATGGCCAGATGCTTCATCGTATAATAAGTTTTGAGGTAGTGAAGGCTTCCCATTCTTTTCAGGAACTGGTCACTCATTTGTCAATGTACCCTCACTTAGACATAACTTGAGCTTTCTCTACACTAGCCTTGGCATGCAAAAGTTAGGAATTTTCTTCTGGCTGTGATCACACTGGTGCTGTGGAGAAAACTTGAACCAGTGGGCTAGGTTTTAATACTTGAATTTGAGTTGGTTGTATCGATGCACAATTTTTTTTTCTGGCTTTGTCAATTAATCAGCCTGGAGCTCTAATGTTTCACCCATTCACTGGTCAATTTATCCAGTGAGGACTGTAATGGTGGATCCACTAATTATTAAACATATTCTTAAATTACCCACATAATGGATTTGATTAGCAGCATAGATTATCTGCATAAGTTTAAGACGAGAAACAAAAATGGCTTTTAATTGCACCAAATACCAGATAAGCTTTGTCAAACAGTTACTGATCACAAGTAGGATTGTTTTGAGAATTCCCCTCTTCTGCAGTGATAGTTATATTTCCTTTACCCTCAACCATGACAACAGGTTGCATCTTGAGTTCACAAGCTTTTGTGGAAAACAAGCAGAAAGGTGATTTGAAAAAAAAACTGATGTAGCAATTGTTCCTTGTGCTTGAGGGGGACAATAGTGGCTAGGACACCAGAACTTTGACCTCAGTTATACATCATTAATAGGGACCACTAGCTTGGACCTTGCTTTAACCATCTTAGGATGACATGCGATTTATTGGAAATCCAAAAGCACTGCAGGTTAACCAAAGCATTAACTAATTTTATTTTGGAATTGGAAACTCAATTGTCAAAGTCTATTCACCAATTTTGCTGCTGCATTTGAACAATGAACTGCAGAGAAGCCATGTTGCAGAGATCTGGTAACCATGGGAGAGGAGGGGTGTTATGTGCCTGACAAAAGACATAACTGCATGCTGCTAACAGCCATCAACAAGAGTTACAAAGCAGTCATTATAAATTTGCCCTTGAGTGTCCATTCCACCAAATATCAAGCACAGATGCACAATACTCTCGGTTTGATTTTGAAGTAATGAACAATTCCTAAGAGTAAGATTTCCATCGTTCTGACTTTGCTGGTTAGATTCCTGGTATTCCTTGGGTGTATTGCCGTTAGCTGACTGTTTGCCACCATCAGTTGCTGCAGGAGGACAAGTTTTCGATGCTCTCATTTTCCAGGGTATAATACACATGGCATGATCCAGCCTTCTTGGAGGCAGAGAGGAATCAAATTTTAATAGTGTCCAGCAATACTTGTCTGTTTTTTAAAAAAAATGAAATGTTACACATATGTAATTTCAAGTGAAACCTCAAAACAGGATTCTGCAATAGCACTAAATTTCAATATTTTTCTTTTGAGCACTGAATGAACTTTGAAATAGAGAATTAAAATATCAAGCTGTAACTGTCCACTCCCACAACTGGTAGAAAACAGCTCTGATTCAGAAGCTTGCCACTGCAAGAGGGGGAAAAAAAAGCATTTTTTTCTTTATTTTAAACTAATGAACGCACAAGACTACAGCCAAATCATATCCTTAAGTATTCCTTTCATTTTAATATTCATGTGTGTTTAACAGATCTATTTAAAGTTAACTGATGATGGGATTACACCTTTGATTATCCCCATTGCTAACCTCCCACTCTCACCGAGGCACACAAGTTGAGGGAACAAGTCAACTTTGGCTGCTGTGCATATTTTAAACCAGTATAGCCAGAGACCTGGAACAGGTGGTTTTGCATTCTGTTGGTGAATGCTTTATGTGGCAGGGGAGAGTACTGGAGGTGGATTTTTAAAAAAAATATATAAATGTGCTAGTAGGGTGGGGAAAGATAGAAAAACACATTGCCCAATTGAAATAGTAACCAAAGCAATACAACAGCTTTAATAGTTATAAAACAGAAAAGAAAGAACATAATGTTAGAACAAGAAGGCCAGTAAGTCTAAGCTGCTCACCCATCGTTTTGGTATAACGTAAGTAATATTTCACATGGTCCATAATGGTCACAATAATGGCAACAAAAAAGTCTGTTTTGTATGTGAAATTTTGGTGAAAATCCAAGAAGGGAGAGATCCTTGCTCAGATTCTTTAACAGGACAAATAGGTAATTCACCACAAGCTTATTGGTGATTTCTGTTGTCCAAAGAGAAATCACTTATGAAGTTTATTGAAAATCAACCACAGTTCATCATTTTAAGAGATTGAAATAAAATGTTATTGGGGCTGGTTTATTGCTGGATAGACTTTCACACTGACAACCCCATTTCAAAACCCTGTGATGCAGAGGAAATTGAAAGCACTTGCCAATGTGATACTTATACATGGAGTTTCGGGCTCCTGTGATATCCATCCCACCAAAGATGAAGATGTATTTTCCATGGGAAATTGCAGAGTGAGCTGCGCAGCCTCCTGGGATATCACCCTTCATTGTTACTTTTTTCCATTTCATGATAACTGCAGCTGTACATCACATACATAAAATGAAAAACTCTTTCAGAAAATATATCTAGAATTATATTGAATGCATTTTTGAAGGTAAGATTAGTTTGCTTTCAGTTTCCATGGGTAACTATTAAACAATCCCATGTCCATATAGTGTTAATGAAAAAGATCAGGCTCCAAGCACTACTTAATGTAGCACATTTTAATACTTCACTTCCCATACATTTCCGATCCAGGTTATTTCTTAGAATTGATGTACAATTCCTGCTGCATTTGTTGTGATCGCTCTTATTTTCTTACATTTTGCTAAATTTCCCCTTCGAAGTTCCCTAGTGCTGAGGATGATTACTAATCTGATTAGAGCAGCAAGCCAACATGCTCCCTGTCCTCTTCCTTTACTGTTCTATAACTGGCCACTCTTTTCATACTTGTGTATATTTCCTGAAATCAGGACAGCAAAGTTTCAAAAATACTTTATTAATGACTTCAATTAACAATAAGAATTTCTACAAACATAATTTTTCATATCTTAATATAAATATCTATATACGGGACCTACCTGTATCAATGGCATACATATCATTAAAAAACTTGTCCCCTGCTAATCCTCCATGGATGAATAATTTGCTACCTATAGCAACCATCACATGGCCATGTCTTGGAGCTGGTGGCCTTCCCTCTGTTGATCGCTGCGACCAGCTGAGTGTGGCTAAAAAATGCAGGGGCCAAGATAGATACATTTGGATTAGCTTTTTCCACAGGGAAATAAAATTGTTCATTGCTAAATATCACCAATAATTTAATTGTGGCGCTTGTAATACTTGGATTCTCTCATGACATGGTGGTGCAGCACACTGGTGCTGGTTGGTGCCCGTGATGCCCATAAGGCAAGTTCCTGCTCCTGATTAAACAGGAGGAGAAAGTGAACAAAAGCTGGACACATTTCCAGCTTGAGGGACAGACAAGCAACTCTTGGATCATGTCCCAGCAGCTGGTTCAAGTGGCACCAGCAAACTTCTACAAGCAAACTGCCCACCCTTCCTCTGGCAAAGGTGTAGTGCGACATCTAAAGATGGGCGACCACTTTTAAACAGGGAAAATGTAATAAATTTTTTAATAAGTGCTTGGAGACATTCACTATTATCAACTTGGCTCATTAGTAGCATTCTTGCCTCTGAGTCAAGGCTGTGGATCTAAGTCCTACTCCAGGATTTGAGCATATATTATGGGCTGACACTTAACTGCAGTTCTGAGGAAGTCCTGCATTGTCAGAGGTGCCAACATCAACAAAAACAAGTGAACATTTATTGTTTCTAAAACCTTATGCACAAATTAGCTACCATGTTTGCCTACAAAACTAAAAAGTGCCTAAAAAGTAATTAATATGTAATGAAGCACTTTGGGGCATCCTGCAAATGTGAAAGATACAATATAAATCCAAGTTCTAATATCTTTGATGTCTTGTTCAACTAAGCTGACCCCATGTCCTGACCATAACCAAAACTGCACCTTGCCTCCACAGTCACTGAAACCCTCATCCACACTGTTACCGCCTCCAGACTCAGCTTTCCCCAATACCCTCCGACTTGGCCTCTCAAATTTCACCTACAGAAACTCCCACTCATCCAGACTTCTGCAGGCTGACTTCTATTCTGCTCTAAGTACTGCTGACACATCACCCCAGTCTTTGCTGACCTTCACTGGCTATCCAGCATTCTGAATTCCAATTCCTCGTCCTCATTTACAAATCCCTTCATGGCCTGGCCCCACCTGACATCCGTAACCTCTTCCAGCCCCATGTCTCAGCTTGCACCCTCTGCTCTTGAGTCTGGACTTCTGTGCTACCTTCCTCCCCTTGAGACCCACTCCACCATGGGTGCACAGCCTTTATGGCCCTACGATGAAATTCTCTTCGAAAGCCGCTTTGCTGCATCTCTCCCCATGTTCAGAAACCTTCTCATAGCATACCTCGACTCACAGGATTTGGTTATCTCCGCGAAACTACTTCTCCTAATTCCCGTTCAATGTCCATTTGTGAAGCACCTTGAAATAAGTTGTATAAATGTTGTTTTCTGTTCAGTCGGATTCCTTGGTAAACTGCTCATTTGTACCTTTATCAAAGGCATGGAGTTGTGGATCTTGCACAGGCTCTGCTCCCTTGTCTCCACCACCAAAAACATAGAGGCAGTCTCCAATAGCTGCTGTAGAGCAGTGACACGTTCGAGGTGTTGGTGGTGTCCCATTTACTGCTGGGCTTCTCCACACTCCAGTCTCTGGTTTAGACAAAACATACACACTAGGGCAACAATTATATTATGTCTGACCATTAACAAGCATCGTTAGTTCAAGTTTGTCGTCTATTCTGTGTAACAAGTAATTCTATTGATGCTTTAATAAAAGGTACCAGTGCTCAAGTAAAATTGGTGCAACTTATATATCTTTAGCACAACACGTGACGTCTCAGCAAAATATCTCAACTTATCTTTTAAAATGTGATGAAGAGTTACACCCAAAACAATGGCCCAGAATCTGCTGGAGCAGGGCATTTTGCGGTGTGCCCAGTTTGTTTCCTCACCCTACAGCTCGAAATTTTTTTGCGCTGCAAGTTGCTGGAAATGCAAGCTGATGCGAGGTCAATGAGGCATCTGGGGCCTTGATGAGCGATGGGACCAACAATCTATCTCTATAACCAATGAGATTTAAGAATATAGAAAGAAACAGAGGAAGACAGAGAAGGAAATAGGGTGAATTAGAGTCAAATTAGGTACTGAAAGGGAAATAAAGAGAGGGAAGGAAAGATTAGATTAAGATCGAGGGAAAAAAGGGACAGAAAGGAAAAGCAAGAATTTAAAAAAAAATGTAACATTTTAAAAACCTCTAAGAACAATTTACTAGCTGCAGGAATGAGACTCCACAGTTTCCGCTGTTCCCTTTCTGGGCCGGAGAGGTTAAGTGGCATTGCAGTAACATAAATCTAGTCATTAAAATGGTCCTTACATTGTTAAGAACCAGCCCTAACTTTCTGTGGCGAGTTTAATTTGTTTTAACAGCACAAATGCAGCAATTTCTTGAAACTCACGGGAAGGTTGACAGCGAGCTGCCTTCAGGGGAGTAGCGCAAGTTGTCCATCAATTTGCGGCGATTCGCAACTCACGGGGTATCTCTTCCTCGCCACAAATTGTTGGGTTATTTACACAATAATAACGGGTGTGTGCATTAAACTCGGTGTTATTTTGACAGCAAATTCTGGCCTATTAACCTTTGTCTTTCAGATGTTGATTGACCTGCTATTTTCTGTTTTTATTTCAGTTTTCAGCTAATTATTTTTTGAACAAGACCTCCTTTTGGGCATTTTTTTCTTCTGTTCAAAGATGATAAAGTCTATTTAATGCATTATATTAACAGCATACATATTAAATTAAATTCGATGCGAAAAATGCAATTTACAGATGATCTGATGTACTTTTAACAATATTAAATACTGCTGAGCAAGGATTACAGTTTATCACACAATTATATTTTTCCTGCTAAATAAATACTTTATTACCTGCAGTATGGAATTTTGAGGGAATGGGTGACTTGTCGATATAAAAAAAACTTATGAGCAGTGAGGTGTCTTCTTGATCAAAAATGTTATGCATGTAAAGCACAAAACGACAATGACATTACACTAAAGTGATTAAGCTCCTAAAGGTTTGGTTGTTTGTAACTGACACTTGGGCAGTAGAATCAATGCATTAATATAACCTTACCGAAGTTCAAAACTTGGACACAATTCCTGTTTGCACACTCATCTGCACCACCAAATAGCCACAGGCCGCCAGGTTTGCTTACTGGAACGAAGCTGGAATGTTCATATCGAGGCAATAATCCCTTCCACTCTGGTACATCCCACTCATGTGTGTCTATTTCATGGGGAACAAAATCAGTGAATGTACAGTTTTGGATACAAAGCAGTAAAGAGAGATAATCTCAAAATGATATCTAGTACAACAGACCAGTAACATCAATAACAGCACAAATAAGTTTACAAACTGGAAGAATAGACTGCTAGATTAGTATTGTATCAGGCTGTCCTGACAACACAGGAATCATTAGCACATTACCCCAATACTACATTATTGGATCCCAGCCACTGTTACTAAAAACAAACATCACAAAAGGTGACTATCGGTGAGTTGGAGTCGAAAAGAAATTACAAAAATAGGGAAATGTGGAGGAGAAAGAGAATGGAACAAATGTACACATATTTGCAGATGATTAATAGGTTTGCAAACATTCCATATTGGAGAAATGGATAAACACCAATTGACATTGCAGAGGCAATCTGGAGTTTCATACATTTTATCAAGAAACTTTAACTGCATTTTTTGAGGAACTCACCCACTGGAACAGGTTCGTTTGACTGTGTGTGTGAATCTTTGAATGACAAGCTTACTGGCTAATTTTTATTGTTTAATATAATTTAGACATATATATGATACATTATTACAATATTCATACATTTTGTGCACAGACCTGTAAATCAATCACAATTGATAATAGCCAATAACAATATTCACTTCACAATCCACTGGCCTTAGGTTCATGTTCTAGGCCTTCTGGACATGGCATTGTGATGTAGTTGTAAACTCTGTTGTGCCTCATTAAAATGAGAGTCTCATACAAGGAAAGGCAGAACTGCATTTCACTTTAGAGTCATCCACTGTAAAGTCACAGAGCAGCATTGATGGTACTTACATCAAACAGTACATCGAGAGCCTATTGTGGCAACGTACACCAATCCAAGAGTGGTAAGACCTTGGACACAACCAGTTTCTTTTCCGTGACTTGCTAGGTGCTTTTCCATAATTGAGAATAATGCAAAGACACAACAGAACTCACGATGTGAGGAACCATGGTCTAGAGCTGAGGTGAGCTGGTGTTGTACCACCAAGTTGCTTTCTTAACCAAAACCATTTTCCAGTTACTTCTAAAGTCTATTAATGAAATCACTTAATTTTTTATTCAACAAACCTACTGAACAAATTACTAAAATACAGTGACAACTCTAGACTTTGTATAGTGAGAAGGGAAAATAACAGGTATAGACAAAGTCAGTTCTGGAATTGCATATTAATATAAACTAGTGTACTGAAAATTTCAACTTGATCAGTTGAAAAAAAAATCAACACGACATGTTGTTACCCAGTTCTAAGATATGGGCATCAGGAAAGCTCCCATTAGGGTTTGCTCCTCCAACTATAATGATCTTCCCTTTCCCAGAGGTATCCGGAATGTATGCGAGAGTATGACCAACTCGAACACCTGGATTCTCTCCTCTTGGTACAAGAGCATACCTATAAAAGGGGGGAAAAGCACAAACTCAATGATTGCTGTGTACTTATCTAAGAAATTTAAATTCACTCTCAGTGAAAAATAGGCATTAGTCTTTAAGACCCTCTGGACAGTTCTCTACTTTATTAAGACTGTCTGTTCTCTGTCAGACTCTACATCAAATAAAGATTATTATGAAATTTGGTGCACAAAATGTTTTCTCTAAAAGATTGCTGTTATTTTACTTCCTCTCCTCTTTAATTCTTGCGTCAGAGGTCATTCCATTGCATTGAGGATAGGACTATTTTGAAATGGACCAACAGAGTGGCACTGGGTTGCCCAATGCCACTAAGAGGAGGGCACCACTAATAAATATGGCTCATTCAAACTAAAATGCTCACAAATAATATAAAATCATGATTTGGTTTCTTTTATCAATGATACAGTTGGCCTCCTGCAGTGTCCAACAGTCGCGGAGGGCTTCAAGTGCACTGGTGAACACCACAGGATCCTTTTCCAAGGTCACCCAGGTGCACACAAGGCCACAATAGAGAGTTAAGCAGTTGGGGCAAACCTCCCCATGGATCTCTCACATCCTGGACCATGAATGGCGGTTTTAGCCAGGCTCAGGAGCAGACCCACCAGGATGTCCTCCAACCTGTTCGCCTCTCTGTGCACTGAGTGACTAAAGATAAGGAGCGTGAGACTAAAATGCAATCAAAAGTTGAGGAGCAGCCCCGTTAAATAGTGAAACAGGGGCTGCAACCTCTGGCACTGCAAATAAAAATGATATGCATCTTCTTCCAGGCCGCAGAATGGGAAAGCTGGCCAGGTATCTGTAAAGCGGCTGAGAAGAACATTCCAAGTCACCGTGCCATGCAGCACTGTCCACCCAGGTTTCCAATGGTGCAATGGAGAATTCCTGAATACATGCCTTTCTAATGGGGACGCTCTTCTCCGCTGGCCAGCAAGACGTTGCACCAGCAGAGAGGTTAGGCAAGTTACCGGCTTTCAGATTTTTGCTAATTTTGATCTGGCTTGTGGGCTGGGGTGTCTCATGGGCACCAGTTTTCTTTTGTTCCTTGTGGGCAAGTGCCTCGCCTCCATTTTGTGCCTCTCCTAAGATTACAATCAGGATCAGGAACTTATTATGTATGGAATAACAGATAAGAATGCATATTGCACCTCTCTACAACAGTACAATAGTGCACTAAGGTGTCGCATTTTAACTGAGTATTCAGTTTCACTTCAGGAAAGTATTAGCATAGTCACACCATTCCTGGAAGGATTTGTGAATTCTTTCCAGCACTCCATTCACTTCTGTTTATATTTGGATAGTTGTATATAGCTTTTATATTCTTGAGTTGTGATATTGTTAACTACATCTCATAACTTACTTTCCAACAAATTGCATGGTTTAAAACAGTGCCTCAAGACATGCATCTGGCAGAAGACATACTATGTGCATGTCAGAATAACATTTAAGAGTTAATCATTGCGTGCTCAGATATTTTTATGGCATTCACACATTCTGGTGTTTCTACCAGCTCCAGCTACGGCCAACCAAAAATGAAGAACAAAGGCAGATTAATGTGCGATGGTTTTTGAACAAATCACCCCTTAGTGAACCATTTGCAATCTTGAAAGAGGCCTACTATGTGAAAGCATGTTTCCTTATGGTGATCTAGACGCTGGGAAAGAGGAAGAAGTTTAAAAAATGGGATTCTGTTTTTTGAGAAACTAATTAAAATCTGGCAATTATCATTTCTGGCAGGGCTACTTAGTTGAGTGATGCTTTGGAAATTGATCTAGGTGGTTGAATTGGTGATTGGTGATTACTGGTCAATAAAATATGATATTCTTTATAATATTCTAAGGTACTTAAGGTCAAACTTTGACCACTCAAATCAGAAGGTTTTGGGAAGTTGCAGGGAGCTTTTGAAGAATTGAAAATAAGAAAGTTTGAAAAATTTGAGTATTCAAATCAAAATAAAAATGGGAACTGTAAAATGCATCATTACAGTTAATTCAATAGCATAAGCTTCTAAGAACAGAAATACAATATAATAGCAACAGAGAACTAATGTGCATGAAAAATTAGATAAAACTAGGAAAAGATGATTGAGAAAACAATGACTTCTGGCAGGTGTTCCTCACAGGTCCAGGCTAGATGCAGTCCTTGGGGGGGCCGGTCGGTCCGACTGTCTGCCTCTCTTCCGCAGCATTTTCTGCACCCAGGTGGCCTTGGAGAAGGAGCACACGGTGTCTGCTGGTACACTTAAGGCTTTCTGCGGCCAGTGGGCACCTCAGGGAGCGGAGTGCATAGTTGATGAAGACAATCGGATTTTGGTTTAATTTAGTTGTGATTGCGTGTGCCAAAAAGCAATGTTGGGAGCACTTTAATAGGATTTTGGGGTTCTTGACACTGGGGCAACCCGGTGTCTTTTTTCACAGATTTCAATCAAAGATTCCTGCAGGTGTTCCCAGAGATAAAGCCAGTGCAGACTGAGGACGGCAGGGTACCACAGCAGCCTACTACACAAGGAGACAGGCTGTATAATTTTATACTCATATCATAAAGTGGCAGCCTTAACACTGGAAACCTATCAGTGATAAGTTGAATGCAGACAGTAAACTTAATTTTTCTAAGTTTGTATTGTAATCTTAGACATGGAATTTAACTTTGTTTCACTATTACTAAGCAAAAACTAACTATGGCCAAGATACTTAAATTCTTGTTGCTCATGATGATCTAGATTCTGTTTATTAAATATTAAAGATCAATCTACTTCTGATGCAGTTAGCTGTACTTAATCTTGTGATGGTATTAATTGTATTATCATAGATTATGGTCAACAAACTAGTTTTAGCTAATGTAGTCTAACATTCTATGGTGCTGCAATTCACTCTGTTTTACTGCTGTTCTGCTGTGTACATATCTGGCTTGGTTATCAATATCTTTTGACATACAACAGTTGGGACATTTTGAAATGAACCAATTTGTGCATCATATATGAAAACCTTCGACACAAATGGTAAACCGCAATCCAGTCTTTGGTGGTGGATTTTGGTTAAGAGGATATTGTGCAGGACTTTGTGTCATGTATTTCAAAAGTATTGCAGTTTCCTCTGAGTTTTGGTATCTGATCAGTGGAATACTCTGTTCCATTCCCTGAAATTTTGATCCCAACATCATAAGTAGTGTGCAAGACAACTTGCATGTCATTCAGAAACTTTATTTATATCTAAATATGTTTCTTGTGAAGGGTAATTACCGCAATCTGGACATAGCATGTTACATTTACATTTTATACTTTTTAGTATCTGAACATGTTGTACTTCATATTTCAATTTAATTCTAAATAGATGTTCGTAGTTTTGGTCTATAAAACTGTGCAGTGCTACCAAAACATAGTTTGGTAGCACTGCACAAAACTATGTTAAATCCAATAAGATCATTGCAAGGGAGTAATTGTTAATTCACAACTCTGAAAAGGGCAAATTACTGAATAAGATAAAGCTTTTGGCATGGTGGATAGCATCCAATTAAAGGATTCCTTGTGAAACTGTTCAATGAAAAGCTAAAATGTAACAGCACCTTGGATCAAAAATGGTGATGTTATCACATCTGATTATTTCCAGCGGGGCCTGCAGAATAGGACATGTGGGTGAATTCCAGATGAGGAAAGAATTGGTCTTGGCTATGGCAGCCTTTGTGGTAGAATAGTTTGTCAACACACACTACGAAAGCTCACGCATGAATAATAGGCACTCAGGTGAGGTACTATAGAGTGACTGGCACCCGTGGAACAGTAGCCCTATGAGGTGAAATGCCTTATGAAAGGAGAGGAAAATTGGCAGAGAAAACTGGTAAAGGGGGGAGGGGAACCTATCTTCTAGTATTTGTCAGATTAAATTCTGCACTTCCTCTCATATCTTCATTCATGGTGCAGTACCATTTCTTCGAAATAGTTTGCATTTCTGCCTTCCCCCATAGCTAGCTGCCATTCAGCCACAGTTCAAAACTGTTGCTGTGTAATAATGTTCACACAACAGGGTTAATGATTGTAGCATCACTACAATTTGTAGTTTATTATAGAAGAAATTCTATGTTTTTTATGTATATGCTGTTACTTTAAAAATACAAATTCACCATAATTTAAATCAAATTATCCCAATGTCAATACTTAGCTATGAAAAATTAAGAAGTAATTTTAACCATCACTCAAATGCTGTCTCAGGGAAAGAAATCTCTCCCATTGTACAGCATTGCTGAACAGACAGAAAAGCAACTTGTGGAACTGCCCAACAATTGTTCAATACTGGGAGATATCTTCTCAGTCACATAGGAACATAGGAACAGGAGTAGGCCATTCAGCCCCTCGTGCCTGCTCCGCCATTTGATAAGATCATGGCTGATCTGTGGTCTAACTCCATATACCTGCCTTTGGCCCATATCCCTTAATACCTTTGGTTGCCAAAAAGCTATCTATCTCAGATTTAAATTTAGCAATTGAGCTAGTATCAATTGCCGTTTGCGGAAGAGAGTTCCAAACTTCTATCACCCTTTGTGTGTAGAAATGTTTTCTAATCTCGCTCCTGAAAGGTCTGGCTCTAATTTTTAGACTGTGCCCCCTACTCCTAAAATCCCCAATCAGCGGAAATAGTTTCTCTTCATCCACCCTATCTGTTCCCCTTAATATCTTATAAACTTCGATCAGATCACCCCTTAACCTTCGAAACTCTAGAGAATACAACCCCAATTTGTGTAATCTCTCCTCGTAACTTAACCCTTGAAGTCCGGGTATCATTCTAGTAAACCTACGCTGCACTCCCTCCAAGGCCAATAAGTCCTTCCGAAGGTGCGGTGCCCGGAACTGCTCACAGTACTCCAGGTGCGGTCTAACCAGGGTTTTGTATAGCTGCAGCATAACTTCTGCCCCCTTGTACTCTAGTCCTCTAGATATAAAGGCCAGCATTCCATTTCCCTTATTGATTATTTTCTGCACCTGTTCATGACACTTCAATGATCTATGTACCTGAACCCCTAAGTCCCTTTGGACATCCACTGTTTTTAACTTTTTACCATTTAGAAAGTACCCTGTTCTATCCTTTTTTGATCCAAAGTGGATGACCTCACATTTGTCTACAGTGAATTCCATTTGCCACAGTTTTGCCCATTCACCTAATCTGTCAATATCGCTTTGTAATTTTATGTTTTCATCTCCACTGCTGACAATGCCACCAATCTTTGTGTCATCAGCAAACTTAGATATGAGACTTTCTATGCCTTCATCTAAATCGTTAATAAATATTGTGAATAATTGAGGCCCCAAGACAGATCCCTGCAGGACTCCACTAGTCACATCCTGCCAATGTGAGTACCTACCCATTATCCGTACTCTCTGTCGCCTTTCGCTCAGCCAACTTCCTAACCAAGTCCGTACTTTTCCCTCGATTCCATGGGCTTCTATCTTAGCTAACAGTCTCTTATGTGGGACCTTATCAAATGTCTTCTGGAAGTCCATATAAATAACATCCATTGATATTCCCTTGTCCACTACTTTAGTCACCTCTTCAAAAAATTCAATCAGGTTTGTCAGGCACGACCTACCTTTCACAAATCCATGCTGGCTCTCTCTGATTAAGTGAAAATAGGGTGTTCAGTCACCCTATCTTTAATTATAGACTCCAGCATTTTCCCCACAACAGATGTTAGGCTAACTGGTCTATAATTCCCCGGTTTCCCTCTCTCTCCTTTCTTAAAAAGCGGAGTGACATGTGCAATTTTCCAATCTAGAGGGACAGTTCCTGAATCTAGAGAACTTCGAAAGATTATAGTTAGGGCATCCGCAATGTACTCACTTACTTCCTTTAAAACCCTGGGATGGAAACCATCTGGTCCTGGGGATTTGTCACTCTTCAGTGCTATTATTTTCTTCATTACTGTTGCTTTAGTTATATTAATTTTATCGAGTCCCTGTCTCCGATTCAATATTAGTTTTCTTGGGATTTCCGGCATGCTACCCTCTTTTTCGACTGTAAATACTGACGCAAAGTAATTATTCAACATGTCCGCCATTTCCCCAGTGTCAATGATCATATCCCCACTTTCAGTTTTTAAGTGGCCAACACTGCTCCTGACCATCCTCTTTTTCCTAATATAACTATAAAAGTTCTTCGTATTGGTTTTGATATCCCTTGCGAGTTTCTTTTCATACTCTCTTTTTGTAGCTCTTACTATCTGTTTTGTGACCCTTTGTTGATCTTTGTATCTTTCCCATTCGCCAGGATCTGTGCCATTTTTTGCCTTTTTGTATGCCCTTTCCTTATGTCTTATTTCCTTATTAAACATGAATTGATATCTCAATAGAGCCACACACAATTTATTGTACTGGAAGATTAAGCATATAGAAAGCACTTGATTAGATTGTCTCCTGTATCGGATTCTTCATTGGAGTTGACAGATGCATTCCTACTGAGTGTTAGGTGACATTCCCCATGCTTTGAAGGATAGCTGAATCAGAGATGACTGTGCATTCTCTCTGACTGGACCAGATATAACTCCTCTAAGGCTGGTCACCCTTTTTCCTTTCCTGTTGACAGATTCTGGGTTAAACTCACATTGGGATAAACCATTGGGAAGCCCCATTTCTAATTGGGTCTGGGCTATAGTGGTAGTTTGACAGGGATTTATTCCTTAAGCCAGGATTTTTCCTGTGCAAATGGTGCACAACTTTTGTACGATATGTATGTGATACATGCACCAGTGTAAGTCTGTATAGGTCAGGCAGAATGGAAGAGGTTTTGAATTATAAATCCCATTTCTAAAAATAATTGAGCTACAAAATTTCATGTTATAAGTGAATTTCTATGTGTACTTTCCTTCTCCACTGTACTGTATAGTGTACCATCGCCTTATAAGGAAAGGTCCTTTTTTTTGAATCAGATAATGTAATTAACCTGGAATCTTGCTTTCTTAAAAAATATATAGTTTTGTGTGAAAAACGTCAAGAAATTTAGTATCAAGAAACTTGGGTAAAGATGCTAGCACAGGACATTATCAAGGTTGAAGAGATTGGATTGAAGATAAGGTAAATCAAGAACTAGCGACACTAAGCCTGAGTTTCGAAAGCCCGTAGACTATGGGAGAAAGGAAAGACTGAGATAGGTAAGGAGTTCCACAGATTTCAGGTCCTGGAAAAGAACGAGTTAGAATTGAAGACTGTATAATGCACCTTTATTTCAACATAGTGTCGATGCCGAGAGGAGGAAGAATGTGCAACAGGGCAGAAAATGACACTATACCATTCTGCGGGTGCTAAACATTATCATTAATCCCCCTCCATGTCACTATTATCTTTCAAAAACTTGTTATTCATGTATAGTTTAAACAGTACAAACATAAATGAGGAGGGGGCATTTTATTCCTGTTTCACAAGGCCATTTTATAGTTACAATACCCATTGATAGAGTCAAATTAAATAATACACGTGCTTATGGATCCTACCATGTTGCTTTTTGAGGACTTTCCTCTGGCTCCAAGACAGTCATTAATTCCATAATTTCTTGATAAATCTGGAATAAAACGAGCAGATATTGAGTAATTAAACTTTCATATTACTTGTCCTGTATAAAAACTAACTCCTTCATAATTTAATCCTAATTAAATTGTATTAACATAAACACTTATTCAATCCATGGCAAAACATATTGGAGCCCCAATGTGCCCGTAAAATAAGTCATAATTTTTTTAAAAATCTGACGCAGGGCCGAGATCAAGACATGAGCTACAGGTTGTAAACTTTGTCTGTAGTTTTGAATCCCTGCTTTATCAGTCACTCAAGCTTTTCTACCAATCCTCAGGATTGAGTTTCAAAGACAAACGTATATAAATCTTACTCAGATAATACAAAATACATAATACTGACCGACTGTATACGTCCCTCCCGTCTGAAAAATAACCGCTCACCACCACTCTCTGTTTTTTGTCTCTTAGCCAATTTCGTATCCACGCTGCCACTGACCCTTTAATCCCATGGTCTCGATTTTACCTCCGAATAGCAGGCAAGTGTTAGATCCTTGTTGAGTCCCCTTAGAATAAGCTTTAACAGCAGCCCTAACACCCACAACTCCCTCTGACTTAAATGTAACATTGTCTCCTTGTAATACTCGAACAGACGCAGACTCTCCCCAAACGTCAGGAAGTTCAATGTGTAAGTTAGTGTGCTGCTTGCTTCTGGGAAAAATAAAAATACACCAAAGACGAAAAGGGCCCGAGACATCAAATGACAGGCGGATGAGCATCCAATCTGAAGGGCTTGCTTGGTGATATAACACGGATGTAAACTTTCAGGTCCCTTTTTTCATACTTGTCTCCAATACCTCGGGTGGCTAACAGATATCGCACCGTTTACTCGCTATACTTACACTAACGGGTCTGTGACACGAACGCTTTGAGCTCTCTTCCTTCAACTCCTTCCCTTAGCGTTACTAAGGCAACCTGTAACTCTTGAACTTTCAACTTTACTACGAAGCCGACCAATGGAGAGGGCGCCGCTTGGCCAGTGTAGGGTTAAACTCCCGTCCAAAGAGCCAATGAGAGAGCCGCGTGACGTGTGTAACCGGGTTAATCTTAAAAGGGGAAAACCGGCCATTAACAAGAGATCGGGAAGTATTAACGATAGTCGAGTGACGAGTTAAAGGCCTCAACCGGCGACATCAACGGGCGGCCGGTGTGTTGTGGCTGGCGGTTTAGATACCGGAAACGCGTCATTGGCCCGGGGCCCGCTCAGTCAGTGTCCCAAAATGGCGCCTCTGGACCTGGATAAGTATGTGGAGATAGCTCGGCAGTGCAAATACCTCCCGGAAAATGACTTGAAGGTAACGTGTTTCTCCTTTTATTAACTTTCTTTCTTGTCCTTGTTTTGTTAAATCTATTACACTCCTTGGTCCGCACGTAAATTTGTAGCGGCGCAGTGGGAGCTGTCAGGACTACAAATTTAGGCGGTATTTTTGTAGTTTGGGGCCTTTGGTCTTGTATATCAAGTTCTGCAGGACTTGTGCACTCTGGGGTTTGATTTAAATATAATGTGGGAGAAGTGGACCCCTTAGGACTATTTTGGGTCGATCATTACAGCGGCACTGGGCTAACCCAATGCCACTGGAACAAAAACATCACAAGTGCCGAGCCCTCCCGGAGGAGGGCACCACTAATACATGACTAGCATAAGTGGTCAGTCCAAACTGGGATGCGCACAAATAACAAACAACGAAATCATCTGGTTTGTTTAATCAGCGATACAATTAACGTCCTGTGGTGCCCACTGGTCCCGGAAGAAGTGAATCCCTTAGAAAAGATGGAAGGGATGCGGTTGGAAAACGTTCTCAGGTTTTTCGTTCAGTTGCGAGATTTTGTCTTGTCACTTTGAGAATGTTTAACCAGACAGTAAAATCCAATCCACGTTCGAGCTATTAGCTTCTGTTTTAATTGATTCGAAATAATTTTACTATATGTTGAATCCAAAAGAGGCTGTCGTGTTAATGTTTTGGTTGCAACAGGGCTGGAAAGCTTTCAAAGTTGACTTGTGGAATGGTTTGAGTTCTTCAAAAATGTTCTGATGATGAGCCAATACTGCAGTTTTTAAAAAAAAACTTGCAACTATTGATTTAAATGGTTTAAGTATTTGGGAAAATGTTTCACAAAACCAGTGTAACAACAACTACTTGCATTTATATAGCATCTTGTAATGTAGTAAAGCATCGCAAAGTGCTTCACAGGAGTGTAATCTGACAAAAATTAACACTATCGTTGGTTTTTGTATGGTAAGTTTCAATAGCTGGCTTTATCAAGCCTCCCCCACCCCTCAACCCCCTAACCATGCAACCTCCTGGAAGAGGTGAGAAAAAATTGAGGCCAATTTTGAAAAAACATTGGAAATTCCCTTCAGAATCCCTCTAGCTGCCTGCGGAGGTCCATAACTCGTAATCACAGCTAACTAGCAACTTGCCTTCTATATAACTGGACATGCCCTCATTAGAAAGGAACTTGACAAGTGTCTACAGTTCTTTACTCAGGAAATCAATACCCACTGGATGTTTTGATAGTCTGTTCCAGATGGTAAAGACTGTGAAATGAATATTTCCTGGCATCTATCCCAGTGTGGTCCAATGGAAGTTGTTGATTTAGCCACAGGTGTGGTTACAGTGACACTATTTTAGCCACATGCACTAATTCTCGTGGAAAATATCTTGTATACGCTCATACAGTAAAGGTGAATGTACTTCACAGGTGTCTATTTACTTAACAAATATCTACCACCAATCGGTAACCAAGAAAATAAAACACTGATCGATCAGAAAACACTTGCACACTCTTTTTTGTCTTGCCATTTTGCCAACAAACGCACAAAAAGTTAGAAGGACATGTGCTACACAGTGGGAATATGAGTATTGAGATCAAATGCCTAACGATGCTGTCTTTTTAAAAAAAAATTTATGTACTAATCAGAAATGTTATTAACTACTTCTGGATTCCCAGTTAGCCACACTAGTGGTCTCTAGTCCTCTCATCCCTATTCATTTCAAATTATCTATCCGTGGACTGAGTCCACTCCCTTCATTTCAAAAACCTCAATCATATTCTCTGTTTAATCTTGCATTTCTCTAAATATCCTGAACTCTTGGAGCCTTTCGTCACAACTAAGAGCCCTTAAGCTAGGTATCATTCTTGTTGTCCTCCTTTGCACCTCCTTTCATCATTTGCAGAGACCAAAATTGGACACATTACTCCCAAAAGCAGACGTACCAATGCCTTGTATAGTGCTCTTTGGTTTATACTTGATGGTTCCAGCAAATCCTGCCCAAAAACCCTGTTTGCTTCCCTATAGCCACATCACACAGCTTGTGCATCTTCAGTGAGCGATCAGCTATTGCACCCAGATCTCTTTCTTAACCCATTACCTTAAGCAAGTGCCCCTGCATGGTATAAATATGCTTGGAGTTTCCCAACATAAATGCATGACCACATTGTAGGACATCTACTAGACATTAGCCCATTAATGGCTTCATCTAAATCATAGCAACAGGAGTAGGCCATTCGGCTCCTTGAACCTGTTCCTCCATTCTATTACGTTGTTGCTGATCTATACGTCAACTCCATTTACTCGCCTTTGATCCATATCCCTTGATACCCTTACCAGATCATTAACTAAAATGGTGAACAGCAACAAACTCCACTGTGACAAGGTTCAATTCACGACCACTCTCATTAATTACAGCCCTCTGCATCCAAGTTTTCCAGCATCATATTTGTCCTATAATAACATACAAACAAAATTTTTCCCGGGGCCCACTATGTAGTGCTTTACAGAATCTTATAGGATAGAAGGAGGCCATTTGGCCCATCGTGCCTGTGCTGGCTCTTTGAAAGAGCTATCCATTTGGTCCCACTCTGCTGTTCTTTCCCGATAGCCCTGCAAATTTTTATTTTTCAAGTATATATCAAATTCTTTTTTGACAGTCACAATTTAATCTCACAGGAGGTTGGTGAACAAAGCTAGAGCACATGGAATTGGGTGTAATATACTGGCATGGATTGAGAATTGGTTAACAGACAGATAGAAAACAGGGTAGGAATAAATGGGTCTTTTTCAGGTTGGCAGACTGTGACTAGTGGGGTACCACAGGAATAGGTGCTTGGGCCCCAGGTATTCACAATCTATATATCAATGATTTGGATGAGGGGACCAAATGTAATATTTCTAAGTTTGCTGGCAACATAAAACTGGGTGGGAATGTGAGTTGTGAGGAGGATGCAAAGAGGCTTCAAGGGGATATAGACAGGCTAAGTGAGTGGGCAAGAACATGGCAGATGGAATATAATGTGGAAAAATGTGACGTTATCCACTTTGGTCGGAAAAACAGAAATACAGAGTTTTTTTAAATGGTGAGAGATTGGGAAATGTTGATGTTCAAAGGGACCTGGGTGTCCTTGTACATGAGTCGCAGAAAGCCTTTATTACAAGATGATTGAGTACAGGAGTAAAGATGTTTGACTGCAATTATATAGGGTCTTGGTGAGACCGCACCTGGAGTATTGTGTTCAATTTTGGTCTCCTTACCTAAGAAAGGATATACTTGCCATAGAGTGAGTGCAACGAAGGTTCACCAGATTGATTCCTGGGATGGCGGGATTGTCATATGAGGAGCGATTGAGTAGATTAGGCCTGTATTCTCTAGAGTTTAGAAGAATGAGAGGTGATCTCATTGAAACATACAAAATTCTTACAGGGCTTGACAGGGTAGATGCAGGGAGGATGTTTCCCCTGGCTGGGGAATCTAAAACCTGGGGTCACAGTCTCAGAATAAGGGCTAGGCTATTTAGGACTGAGATGAGAAATTTCTTCACTGAAGGTGGTGAATCTTTGGAATTCTCTACCCCATGGGCTGTGGAGGCTCAGTCATTGAGTATATTCAAAACCGAGATCGATAGATTTCTAGATATTAAAGGCATCAAGTGATATGGGATAGTGCAGGAAAATGGCATTGAGGTAGAAGATCATCCATAATCTTGTTGAATGGTGGAGCCGGCTCATGGGGCCGGGTCCTGCTCCTAATTCTGAGGTAATCTGCTTTTAGGTAGTATGTTATAGGTCACAACTCACTACGTTTTAAAAAAAAATGTCTCCTCATCTCTTTCCCCCTGCCCTGGTTCGTTTGCCAATTATCTTAAATCTGTATTCTCTGGTTACTGACCCTCCTGCTAGTGGGAACAGTTTCTTCCTATATCAAAACCCGTCAGAATTTGAACCTCTATTAAATCTCCCCATAACCTTCTTTTGCTTCTCCAGTCTATCCACATAACTGAAGTCCCTCGTCCTTGGTACCATTCGAGTTAATCTCCTCTGCACCCTCTCCAAGACCTTGACATCCTTCCTAAACTGTGGTACACAGAATTGGACACAATACTCTTGCTGAGGCTGAACCAGTGATTTATAAAAGTTTAGCAGAACTTCCTTGTTTTTGTACCCTATGCCTCTATTTATAAAGCCAAGGATCCCATGTGCTTTTCTATCAACGTCCTGCCACCATCTAAGATATATGTATGTGAACTCCCAGGTCTCTCTCTTCCAACAACCTCTTTAAAATTGTGCCATTTAGTTTATATTGCTTCTTCTCATTCTTCCTTCCAAAATTAATCATTTCATACTTCTCTGGATTAGATGATTGACATCAAGCCAGCATTTGACCGATTGTGGCACCAAGGAGCCCTAGTAAAATTGAAGTCAATGGGAATCGGGGGGGGAAAACTCTCCAGTGGCTGGAGTCATACCTAGCACAAAGGAAGATGGTAGTGGTAGTTGGAGGCCAATCATCTCAGCCCCAGGGCATTGCTGCAGGAGTCCCTCAAGGCAGTGTCCTAGGCCCAATCATCTTCAGCTGCTTCATCAATGACCTTCCCTCCATCATAAGGTCAGAAATGGGGATGTTCGCTGATGATTGCACAGTGTTCAGTTCCATTCGCAACCCCTCAGATAATGAAGCACTCCGTGCCCGCATACAGCAAGACCTGGACAACATCCAGGCTTGGGCTCATAAGTGGCAAGTAACATTCGCGCCAGACAAAGACCATCTCCAACAAGAGAGTGTCTAACCACCTCCCCTTGACATTCAACGGCATTACCATCGCCGAATCCCCCGTCAACATCCTGGGGGTCACCATTGACCAGAAACTTAACTCGACCATCCATATAAATACTGTGGCTCCAAGAGCAGGTCAGAGGTTGGGTATTCTGCTGCGAGTGACTCACCTCCTGACTCTCCAAAGCTTTCCACCATCTACAAGGCACAAGTTGGGAGTGTGATGGAATGCTCTCCACTTGCCTGGATGAGTGCAGCTCGACACCATCCAAGACAAAACAGCCCACTTGATTGGCACCCCATCCACCACCCTAAACATTCACTCCCTTCACCACCGGCACACAGTGGCTGCAGTGTGTACCATTCACAGGATGCACTGCAGCAACTCGCCAAGGCTTCTTCGACAGCACCTCCCAAACTTGCGGCCTCTACCACCGAGAAGGACGAGAGCAACAGGCACATGGGAACAACGCCACCCGCACGTTCTCCTCCAAGTCACACACCATTTCACCGGTCTATGTCCTCTTGAAGTCTGCTGCTATCCCTCTCACTGTTAGCTGCATTTCCAAGTTTTTTGTGTTATCTGCAAACTTTGAAGTTATGCCTCCTATACCCAAGTCCAGCTCATTAATATATATCAAAAAGGGCTGTGATCTTAATACCGACTCCTGGGGACACCACTGTTTATTTCTCTCCTGTGTGATGACCAACTGTTCACCACTACTCTCCGCTTTCTGTCTCTTTGCCAATTTTGTATCTATGATACGACTGTCCCTTTAATCCCATGGGCTTCGATTTTGCTAACAGGTCTCTATTATGTGGCACTTTCTCAAACGCCTTTTGAAAGTCTGTATACACAGCATCATCTGCACTACTTTCATCATCCTCCCTGTTACTTAATTGAAGAACAATCTAAATTTTAGGAGGAAATTAAGGTGTATAACATATAAATAGGATACCAGCATACCAGTCACTTCCTCAAAGAATTCATCAGGTTCATGAGGCAGAACCTATGTTTCCAGACCTATGCTGATAATCCCTAATAACTGCTGGATATCCCGATGGTTATAGGTGGGAATGACCTGCAAGGCAACCATTCTGCTTATATCACTAGATGGGACAGCTGAATTGGGATAATTTATAGATGTCATAAAGCCAGTTCAGTAATTTAACCTAGTCTTGATGTTTGTATTCCAATATTTAATTGTGTGACCAAATTCTTTTGCTGAAATATCAATTACATGTGATGTAAACAAATGCAATAAACTAATGGTGTGATGGATGGATAATAAAAGTTTCTTTTGGGGCTCCCTCAATGCCTCTGCTGCCCCTCTCTGTGAGCGGCTGAGTGTAGACTAGGAAGATCCCAAGTTCATTCTTCTAGTTTGTGCACAGTTAGCTAATTTCAATTGGAACAGCTGCAATTAGCTTCAGTACTCCTGGGTAATAGAGGGAAAAATCAGTCATCGTTCTCACTCCTATTCCATGTCCAGCAGCCCCTGCTGCAAACGCTTGTGTGCCAATATTGGGTGTGGACTCAGCTGCGATGGCCTACCGACATTGACTGTCGAGGGTCACATGCGATTGTCGTTTTGGAAGTCGATGGTTTTGGGAGGTGAGAAAATTGGTGGAGAAAGGTTGAATTTAAAACAATGGCTTGCACCATCCTTACTAAAAGGGTGGGTGTCTACTCCCAGATCTCCACCAATGGTGGCTCGGTGGTGTGTGAGCAGACTGATGACTGGCCCTACTCAGTTCAGAAGCTTTTCGCACTCCTGCATTATGGCACACAAGATTGAGACTTCAGGATCAGCCATTAACCCATATTGTATCATGCAATGGAGCAGAATGTTGATGTTCTGACATTGCACTGTCCAAAAATCACTGTAGAGTTGAGACTAAATTTCTTGGCACAGAGGGTATGTTTTTTATGATTTGCGTAGGGGCAACTTCAAGTAAGTGTGTACCATGCAAGATTGCGTGCTCAAGGCTGCTGAGCAAGAGAAGTACCTGGGCATCAAAAGTGTCAATGGAGGTCCATGAGAAATGCCACGAGGCAATTGTAAAAGCAAATAGGGTGTTAGGATGTATTGCAAGAACATTAAATATAAAACTGTTATTACAATAATACTGTCATTCCTCCAAATCAGGCCTTGGTCAGGCCACATCAAGAATATTGTCTCTTTTTGGTGCCTTACATTCTGGGGGATGAGGTGGCCATTAGATTGATAACTGCAACATGCGTGTCAGTTATATTACTGGACTAGTAATGCAGATGTCTGGACTAATAATCCGGAGAACATGGTGGTTTGAGAATATGAATTCTGAATTCGGGGGGGGGGGGGAAAAAATCTGTGACTGTGAAGCTGTTTTTTATTGTAATAATCCAACTGATGCCCCTTGGGGTGGGAATCATGCTATCCTTAGCCTGCCTGGCCTATATGTAACTTCAGTTCCACATCAACGTGGTTGACACTTAACTGCCATATGTAGTGACCTAGCAACCCACTCCGTTGTGTCAATAGGGTAATAAATACCAGCTTTGCCAATGATGCTTACATCCCGAGAATGAATTTTAAAAAAAAAACTAAATTGGCGCATTTTTTTTTCTCTCTGGTGTTGTCTCTCCAGGAGATGATGTGGGGAAGAAGGGATGTTGGTGGATACTGTGCAGAAGTTACACCATGCCAGGATGGGACTGGCTTGATGGATCAGCTGGTCTTTATCTGTCCTTTTTCGTACGTTCGGAATTTAAAAAAAACACTCTGCACTGGAGAAATGCTTTTCCTTCTCCATCTGCGCTGGATTTCTGTTCTATTGAGAGGATTGTGCAGTTTACTTAAAATGATGCAAGTGAGCAACCTGCAGTCCCCACAAGACCTAGAAATCTATCCTGTTTAGTTTGCTGCTTATGCTGTTAGTAAATTGTACGGTGAAGCTTTTGTTTGAAACTGAGCGCTTGTTGGAATGGAGAAAATCACTACGTGTTGTAAATGTTATGGGCAGAAGTAGTGCAAACCAACTGAAATCATACTTGCTTAATGATGCAAATTACAATTATAAATTTTGCATAATGAACAGCTTGAATTTAAGGCTGTGGGACCACTACCAGGCTTAGGAGAATCATAGAAAAGTTACATGCTCCCTATACCTTTTTTGCTATTCTGACAGGGGCTTGTTAAATTGCTTCACTTGTGCTAATTGTAGCTCTAGCCAGCGATGCTGAGTTTCTCAAAGTCAGTATCACTTCACAAATGTTCTTATGCGTACGTGGTTGTGCATGTTTAGGTGTGACCTGCTTTTCCTGGCAATGCACTTTAAAATCTAGTTCTTAGTATCGGCTTTTCTCTGACCTTATACTGGACATCAATATGGTATGGCATGCATAGCAGCAATGTGTTATACGCAACATTGATTTTGTAACAAATTGGTATAAGTACTGCTATGAGAGTGGAAATGAATAGAGAAATGCTGGGGAATGTTGTGGATTTGTGTTTTACAGTTCAACTACCTTATTTGAATTTAGTACATTTTATACTTTCAATGCCAAATTTCCAGTTTTTTTTTAAATGTCAGCATCTTCAGCTTTTGAGGTTTGCTACAGGCTAACATTTAACACACCACTTAAATGTATTGACCACTTCCTTACTGCGCACAAGGAGATATATCAGATGCAGGATAACACATATGATGATAATGGATTGTGCTATTGATTCATTTTTGCATGTTGTCCAACTGCTTTTAGTAATGCAAAGCAATTTTACATATTTTGCCTCTAGCTGGTAACTTCCTTTTACATAGGAACAAAAATACTGGTGCTGTCCCCAATTAGATATTTACTTTCTCATTCATCATGCCTCTTCAATTGCTTATAGTTCTGCTTTAACCCCAGGAGAATACAGGCAAGTGGTAGAAATTCTGATGGTTGGTTACATTTATGGAGAAGATGAGTTTTTTATTGTCTTGTAAACTAATGTTACTAAATATTTTCAATAATGGACAAAAATCCTCTGGGCTAGTTAATGACTACTTTTTCTCTTTACTGTGTGGTTTATGTTTACAGCTTGAGCTCATCCAAAACTCTACCCGTTTACCTACCTCGCACCAAGTCCTGTTAACCCATCACCCCTTTGCTCGCTGACCAACATTGGCTCCCGCTGGGAATGCCTCAGTTTTAAAATTCTCATCCTTGTTTTCAAATCCCTCCATGACCTCGCCCCTCCCTACCTCTGTAACCTCCTCCAGTCCTACAATCCTCTGAGATGTCTGCACTTCTCCAATTCTTGTCTGTTATGCCAGGTAGCTATCCACTCGAGTTTCAGGGACATTCTTGGGTTTGTAGCTTTTTTCCTTGCTCATGTTTTAAAAAAAATTTTTTACAAGTCAGATTTTTGTGCATTCTACTTTGTCTAAGATTATAAATGTTAGAAAACTAAAGGGTTTATTTTAGTGGATGAAGGAAGATTAGTTGTAAGGCACTTATTGAATCATGCTTCCCAATTTGTTTATGTTGGTTCTGGTGCACAAAATGGATGCATTTTGATGACTTTCCTATCAAAGCTCTCTAAAACAGATGAAGATTATTCAAGTTTTTTTATAAAAACAAAACTTTATTTCCAGTCAGCTGCTTTATTTTTGTTTATATTGCTTTCTGTGCTTTTGTACGCTACAATGTTTACTTGGAGTTGAAATAAGTAGTCATGAAGGTGTGATGTAATATCGCATTGGAGCACCAGGATAGCTCTGCTACTGCAAGAGGTGATGATTGGCCGGAGAGGGGGGTGTGCGGCTGTTGAGACTAGAGCAGTCGCTCCATGTTACAGTCACTGCCATCTCTAGTACCAGTAGGGGTCTGGAAGATTTCCTGCAGTGAAGACTAAGAAAATGTAGATGCCTCATGTTTTCAAAATGGGCATTTGGTGATTCCCTGTAAAGGAGATTGTTGGTGGGGGGGGGGGGGGGGCAATGGGAGACCACAGTTTATTAACCAGCCATGTTGCAGATGTTTTAGTAAGTCAAGAAATGCTCTTTTAATACTTACTTTGTTAGACAGATAATTAACACCATTGTCCTTAGGAGTTAAGAATTGCAGTTACGTAATTCTGAAGAAAATGTGTAGTAGCTTTGTAAATTTTATCTCCAAGCAGGACCCTTGGCGGAATAGGCAGACTGTAGAAATTGACAACCATTCGCACTGTCCATTGAGCCCATAACTATATTGAGTGGTTATTGATTGACCTGCTATTTTTCGGAGCATGTGTATTTGACTTTCTTTAGAAATTTGGTGGTTTTAACTTTATTGATTGAAGTAATTTATTTTATCCTTTAGCGACTGTGTGACTATGTATGTGACTTGCTTTTGGAAGAGTCTAATGTTCAGCCAGTATCTACACCAGTGACTGTCTGTGGGGACATACATGGACAGGTGAGTTTATTTTACGTTGATACGAAGTTTAATCTTTTGTTCCTCGAAGTGCAGCTACTCCAGGCTGACAATAACTGACTTCAGAAATGTATAGCTGCTTAACAATTTTTAATTATGCTTTGAATCTACTTCTTAAATGCTAATTTAGAATTTCCCTCTTCAATACGAGCCAGGCTGCAGCCGTATGTTTAATTTAGAGCTGAAAATAGTGGCTTCTTCATGTTACATTGGGGACTATGGTTGGTGCAGATCTGTTTTTAAGTTGGGTTCATTTTGGTTTTTGTATAATATGCAGTCCCTAAAGGTGATTTCTATAAACTTATGCATGGTATTTTGCATTATCAAGGTGGGGATATTGGTGCTTAGGAATGGAATATTTTCTATTTTGGTTGCTTTATTCTAGAAGAGTTTCTCCAATGCACCAATGTGATATTTTTCCTTAACAGCCATCCTTTGGACTCTGAGTGGGGTTGTTGAATTCAGGGGAATTTTATGCTGTTGCTCCACACTTGTCATCCCATCAGTCTGAGCTGGATTTCAGCAGGGTCGCCAGAGTCCAGTGCCTAACCCACCAAACAAACCAATGACTGCCTCCTTATTCCACAAAACAGAAGTTATGTTCCTAGTCATACTTGCACTCGTGTTCTGATAGGAGTAAACATTCAAATGTTCTTTGCAATCATTGGGGTTACTGCTGTGCACATCTAATTCTAATAACTACATTTAAAAGCTGACTGGTACCCTGGAGAATGAGTTTTACAGAAATTCTACAGGTTGCATCATGTAGAAAGCTAACTAACTGTTTAGCTTTGTGTTAGCACAGTTCGTAATTTGATTGGATGCAGAAAGCCCAGAGGAGTATTGAAAGTGCAGGGGTGAAATTAAAAAGGAAATTAGGAAAGCAAAGAGAGGGTATGAAAAAATATTGGCCAGCAAAATCAAGGAAAATGCAAAGATGTTTTATAAATACAGAAAGAGTAAGAGAATAACTAAGGAAAGGATAGGGCCTATTAGAAACCAAAAAGGCAACCTATATGTGGAGGCAGAAGAGGTGGGTATGGTTCTTAATGACTACTTTGAGTCTGTCTTCACAAAAGAGGGGGATGATGCAGAGATTGTCGTTGTGTGAAATATTGGACGGGGTTAACATAGTGAGAGAGGAAGTATTAAAGGGTTTAGAATCTTTGAAAGTAGATCAATCGCCAGGCCCAGATGAAATGTATCCCAGGCTGTTAAGAGATGCAAGAGAGGAAATAACGGAGGCTCTGACCATCTTTTTCCAATATTCCCTGGCTACAGGCGTGCTGCCGGAGGATTGGAGGACTGCTAACGTTGTACTGTTGTTCAGAAAGGGAGAAAAGGATAGACAGAGTAATTATAGGCCAGTCAGTCTAATCTCAGTGGTGGGCAAATTATTGGAATCAATTCTGAGGGACAGTATAAATCATCATTTAGAAAAGCACGGGTTAATCAAGGACAGTCAGCATGAATTTGTTAAGGGAAGGTAGTGTCTGACTAACTTGAATGACTTTTTTGAGGAAGTAACAAGGAAGGTAGATGAGGGTAATGTGTTTAGTGTAGACTTTGTGGATTTTAACAAGGCTTTCGACAAGATCCCTCATGGCAGACTGGTCAAAAAAAGTAAAGGCCCATGGGATCCAAGGGAAAGTGGCAAGTTGGATCCAAAATTGGCTCAGTGGCAGGAAGCAAAGGGTAATGGTCGACTGGTGTTTTTGTGACTGGAAGGCTGTTTCTATTCAAGTTCCACAGGGCTCAGTACCAGGTCCCTTGCTTTTTGTGGTATTTATTCATGATTTGGACTTGAATGTAGGGGGCATGATCAAGAAGTTTGCAGATGATCCAAAAACTGTCCCTCAGAATTGATTCCAATAATTTGTCCACCATCGAGGTTAGACTGATCAGGTGGGCAGAAAAGTGGCAAATGGAATTCAATCTGGAGAAGTGTGAGGTGATGCATTTGGGGAGGGCATACAAGGCAAGGGAATACAAATATAAAAGGGAGGATACTGAGAGGCATCGAGGAAGAGAGGGACCTTGGCGTGCATGTCAACAGATCCCTGAAGGTAGCAGGAAATGTAGATAAGGTGGTTAAGAAGGCATACGGGATACTTTCCTTTATTAGTCAAGGCATAGAATATAAGAGCAGGTTAGAACTGTATAAAACACTAGTTAGGCCACAGGTTGAGTACTGTGTACAGTTCTGTTCACATTACAGGAAAGATGTGATTGCACGAGAGAGGGTACAGAGGAGATTTACAAGGATGTTGCCAGGGCTGGAGAATTTTAGCTATGAGAAAAGATTGGATAGGATGGGGTTGTTTTCTTTGGAACAAAAGAGGCTGAGGGGATGTTTAATTGAGGCATATAAAATTATGACTGGACTAGATAGAGTGGATACGGAGGACCTATTTCCCTTAGCAGAGGGGTCAGTGACCAGGGGGCATAGATTTAAAGTAATTGGTAGAAGGATTAGATGGGAACTGAGGAGAAATTTGTTCACCCAGTGGGTGGTGGGGGTGTGGAACTCACTGCCTGAAAGGGTGGTAGAGGCAGAAACCCTCAACCCATTTTAAAACGTCCATGGATGTGCACTATAAGTGCCCCAACATACAGGGCTAAAGATGACAGGCCAGATGATGGAGAAGAGGGTGACTGTCTCTGGTTCAGATGTTTTTCTCTTCTGTCTCTCCCTGTCTTCCAGTGTTTTATATATTTTGTCCAGGTAGCACTTGACAGATGAGATTTGATCTGCATAAGCATATCAAGGTGATTTTCTTTCAAACTGTTTTGTGATTTCATTTTTATATTATTCATAAGGCTGAAGCTGGAAGTGGGATTAAGCTGGCGAGCTCTTTTCGACCGGCACAAATACGATGGGCCGAATGGCGGCCTCCTGTGCCATAACTTTCTATGAGTTGTGATGTGCAGGATATAGGTGTTGAAGTAATGGGGATATCCAGAACTAATGTTTACTGAAGTAGTGGTCAGGGAAATGTCTATGGATGTCATTTATATGGACTTCCAGAAGGTACTTTCGGTGAAGTCCCCCATAAGAGACTGTTAGCTAAAGTCGAAGCTTGTGGAATTGAGGGCAAATTATTGACCTGGTTCGGAAATTGACTGAGGAGCAGGAGACAGAGAGTCGCGATAATGGGCAAGTGCTCAAATTGGAAGGATGTGACGAGTGGTGTCCTACAGTGATCTGTGTTGGGGCCTCAGCTATTCACTATATTCATTAACGACTTAGATGACTGGATAGAGAGCCACATATCCAAGTTTGCCGATGTCAAGCAGCAGTGTGGATGGAAGCATAAAATACAGAGATTTTAATAGATGAAGTGAATAGGCAAAACTGTGACAAATGGATTTCAGTGTAGGCAAGTGTGAGGTCATCCACTTTGGACCTTAAAAGGATAGATCAGAGTACTTTCTAAATGGTGAAAAGCTCAAAACAGTGGATGTCCAAAGAGACTTGGGGGTCCATGTACATAGATCATTAAAATGTCATGGACAAGTACAGAAAAGAATGCAGGCCTTTATGTATAGAGGACTACGATACAATTTGGCAGAAGTTATGCTGCAGCAATACAAAGCCCTGGTTAGACCACACCTGGAGTACTGTGTTCAGTTCTGGGCACCGCACCTTAGGAAAGATATACTGGCCTTGGAGGGAGTGCAGTGTAGATTTACTCAAATGATACCTGGACTCCAAGGGTTAAACTAGGGTTGTTATTGCCTGGAATTTAGATTAAGGGGTGATCTGATCGAAGTTTTCAAGATATTAAGGGGGACGTATCGGGTAGATAGAGAGAAATGATTTCTGCTGTTTGGGGAGTCTATGACTAGGGGACATAGCCTAAAAATTAGAGCCATGATTTTCAGGAGTGCAGTTAGGAAACACTTCTACATGCAAAGGATGATAGAAGTTTGGAACTTTCTTCTGCAATCGGCAGTTGATGCTAGCTCAATTGTTAATTTTAAATCTGAGATTAAGATTTTTTTTTTGTTAACCAAAGGTATTAAGGGAGATGGGGCGAAGGTGGCTATATGGAGTTCGGTTACAGATCAGCCAGGATCTCATTGAATGAATGGCAGCTAAATGGCCAACTCCTGTTCCTATGTTCCGCTATTAATTCCTTTTGTTTTTGCAATGGACTTTATGTTCAGAATGTGCAATATGTTCAACTTCTTGACAAATTTTTAATGTTTTGCAGTTTTATGACTTGGGTGAGCTGTTCAGAACTGGAGGTCAGGTTCCTGACACAAATTATATTTTTATGGTAAGGATGTGTTTGTAAGATATTGAACCATAAATTCTTTGAAGAGTTTTAAAACTCTTTTTTGTAAAAAGAGTTCAGTTGCAAAGTTTATTAAATGACTCTATGATCTTGGTGGTTGATATTGCATTTGTGTCTAAATTTGATCCAAAGGTTTTTGTAAGACCACATTATGAAAACATGAGGACTTGTTGGTATTAAATATGAAACAGAGGGGCTGTTAAATATGAACCTGAACATCAAAAATGAATGTTCAAACTGCATATTGCACCGTTTATTTCAAGTTTAAATTTGTGTATTGTTTCAAAATTATTTAGATACACAAAGTATAATAGCTGCCTGCCCAGATCATATATAAGTTATTGATTGCAGGACTAGTCCCATATTTCTCATGTTATACAAGTCCAAATATGTTTTTCTGAGCTTTGCTTCCTATTTACTTCCTACATATTTTTAAAAATCACTTGTGATACTAACATCATTGCCACTTTAACAGGGTGACTTTGTGGACAGAGGGTATTATAGTCTTGAAACTTTCACCTACCTCCTTGCATTGAAGGCGAAATGGCCTGATCGCATCACACTCCTCAGAGGAAATCACGAAAGCAGACAGATCACCCAAGTCTACGGGTTCTATGGTAATTAGTAAATAGATAGTTTTAACATGAGTGAAAAAATTGAGCGGGCTTTTTAAAGTTTTGGGGGGAAAGAAAACTTTAAAATTTCTTGATTCAAGCTTTTGTCAAATTCCAGTATTTTGAATGTTCAAAAAACTAAACATGGTTTGCTTTAACAGATGAGTGCCAAACAAAGTATGGAAATGCTAATGCTTGGCGGTACTGTACCAAAGTCTTCGACATGCTCACAGTAGCAGCTGTAAGTAGATATGTTTATGTTGAGAAATTGTGTGAAGTACTTGGGATGTATTCTATCAAAATTGAAAGTAAGGAGATTAGCACCCCTTGTACAAAAGAATTGTTAACACTAGGGGGCTCCACAGTAGTGAAACAGAATGGAACTTTGTTTGGCAAGAGTAACCTAAGCTGCTGGGATTTCTTGTGCTGAGGCAATTGACTTCTGTTTAGAGGTGCAGTACCACTCGTTTGTATTCAGAAGAAGACATCTTCTAAGTGAAGCTTAGCATTCCCTTTAATAATTAGAGTATTCCAGTTGGTTGCTGTAAATTCAACAAGTGCTCTTCTCACTGAACACTTCAAACATGAGTACATTTTTAAGGGTGAATGAGCAGATGTTGAATGTACAATAGTGTATTGGTGCATTCAGCAGTACTTTCTGGTAACTCCAGTATTTAGGGGATTGAGATACTTTTGAGATCAATGGAATTTTAAGTGTAACAGCTTACTTCAATATAGCTTCTGGTATTGTGATCAGTCAGTGTTTAAGATCTGACTGAGGTGTTGAAAATGATCAAAGGAAATGATAGTTTCTCTCTATCTATGCTATTTCCTCTGGTGGGGGAGTCCAGTACCAAAGGGCATAACCTTAAAATTAGAGTTAGGTCATACAGGGGTTATGTCAGAAAACACTTCTTGACACAAAGGGTAGTGGAATTCCACCCCCCACCCCCCACACAAAAAAAGCTGTTGTGGGTAGTTCAATTTAAAATTTCAAAAGAGAGATTTTTGTTCGGCAAGTGTATTAAGGATTACAGAATCAAGGTGGGTAGATGGAGTTATGATACAGATCAGCTATGATCTCATTGAATGTGGAACAGGCTTGAGGGGCTGAATGGCCTATTCCTGTTCCTCTGTGAACTTGCAAAAATCAATCGCTGTAATCCAAGTCTACTGTAGTTTTTAATTCTTTGGTCGTAAAAGGAGCATTTGCACTTCAAAGTGAAATTTGACATGCTGAAACAAGAGATTCCACAAGAAGGTCCATTGTTATGGCAGTCACTTTTCAGACCATCTGGGCTAATGTGCTGTTCCATGCACTGCCTGACAAATCTTGTCACAGAACAAGAATCTAAATGTAGGCTTTTAGTCATGGCTAGAAATAAAGAAATGCAGAGTTCTGCTCCATACTTTGTTCCAAGAATATTATGAATTAATGTTTGAGAAAGTTACCTGTAATTTTCATGAAGGAATAATCATTTTATGTAATGGAAGAATAAATAGAACTTAGACTTTCATTCAGTCAAAAACTGTAATGCAACCAAATTGATTACCATTTTTTCCACCATGTTATGTTGTCGTTTTTTTCTCATTGCTTTTTGTTTAAGATCCAGCCCAGATGGATGAACGTAGCTGTCCAAACCAATATCACTCAGTACCCTTAACAGTCAGTCTTAGCCTGGTTTGACCGGTTGTAGTTACACCACTGCTTGTGCCATCCCATTTCAGCCAGTAGGATCCAGTAGTGGAAATTGTAAAATTTCAAAATCTGGATGCGAGACACATGGACATGTGGAGGGAGATTACCCTGCATCTAACTTATGCTTTACTACTACTTGCACTTGTATGGTGGCTTCACCGTACCAAAACGTGCCAAGACACTTCACAAAAACGGGTTGAGGTGGATTGGGGGCTTGGAGAGGAATGGACAGGAGTTAGTAAAGGGAGGTGGCCGAAAGTGTGTTAAGACTGTTAGGAGGTTTTTAGCGTGGGGAGAGATGTAGCAAGGTGGAGGAGTTTTGGAGGAAAATTTCCAAGTGCATAATGGGATGGCTGAAAGTTCTGCCACACATGTCGGAGCAGAGGGAATGGCAAGGATGCACACTAGGCTGGAGTTAGCCCTGTGGAGGTGCATTCTGGGATGTATGGCTTAAAGTTGAACAATTAGGATCTCTAAGACTGGAGCAATTAATAAACTAGGACAGTGTTGTCCCATAGAAATTGCTGATGAGCAGCAGGTGTAGCAGTGTAATACCGTTTTAGTCACATGCACTAACTTTGGTAAAAAGAAATTCCTTCCATACACTCATGATACAGTTAAATGTAATTCATGTGTGCATTTACTTAACATATACAAACCAATATAGATAAGTGTGGACATGGATGATGGGTCAGGGAGGCTTCCAAGGCTTTGTTCTCCTCTCCCTCCAGGGTTCAAAGCAACTGAAAATTCAGATTTTGGTTCCATCAGCATAAAACTGTACTTAAGCTTTTTTGCTGTAAAACACACATTGAAGCCAGGGTAATCTCCCTCCACATGTATTAATATATACTTTTGTGTGCATAAATTTTTTTCAAATTTCTTAGTACCATGCTTTGGAAATCGTACATTATACAGAACAATTAATTCACAATACAAAGTTTTTAAAAAATGGGCTGATAATTTGAACCCTTTTTAAAAGCGCTATTTCTCACTGAAGTCGAAGGTGGTGACATCATTCCTGCCTTAAAGTGGCCATGCTCACCCCCCCCCCCACCCAAATCAATGAAAACCTGATTGATGCCCTCACTCCAGGCTTGACTTCTCCAATGCTCTCCAGGCCAGCCTCTGCAGATCCACTGTACATAACTCCTCGAATTCTAATGCACACATCCTATTCCATACAAAGTCCCACTCACCTATCACTTCTGCTCACATCAGCCTGAAATGGCTCCCCTACCCCCAGTGCAGCAACTTCAAAATCCTTATCCGAGTTCTCTTGTCCAATACATTGGCCACTAGTCATGTGGCTAATTGGGAAATCAGATGCATTTCTGATTAGTTAATTAAAATAAAAAGAGTAATGGACACCACTATTGGACATGTTATCTCAGTTCACACTTGCATGGCATATGCACATGTACAATGGATAAATCTGTTGCTTGTTTTTTTTTATACATACATTATGGACTTGGATATCGGGAGCACAATCTCAATTTGGCAACACGTAGGGAATTTAGCGAACAGTTTTATTTTTTAAAAAAAACTCGAGCACGTACTGTCAAGTGGGATGGGCGTACAGGTGGCTGATATAATTTAATGTGAAGTTAGTGCATTTTGGGGGGGAAAACGAGGAATGGGAATATATACTCAATGGAAAGACACTGAAGGATGTGGATAAACAGCTAGAAATTCCAAAACATAATTCTCCAAGTGATAGTACAGGTAGATAAAGCTACTTTTAAAAAGAAACCCTGCAGCATTTTGGACTTGATAATAAATAGGGGCATAAAGTACAGAAGAAATAAATTTGTATAAAAGATTGGTTAGACCATAGAATGCTAAGTGCAGTTTTGGGAACCCTGTTATCGAAAGGATGTTCAAGCCAGAGAGAGTGCACAGTGTAGATTGACCAGGATGATGCTCTGGCTGGGGAACTGTGTCCATGAGGAGACCTTTTCTTAATTGTATCCGTGATTTATATCAATTAGTGCTAATTGTATTCAAGTGGTGCATATCAATTTTGAACTCCCTCTTGTATCCATTTATAAGAGAGCTGATCTCGTGTGTGTGATGGGGGTTGTTGTATGGAGCTCTGAATAAAGGCTTGGAAGCAATTGAAGATCAGGCTCTGGTATTCCATCCTTCACCACCAGGCTATCTAATTTATTACATCTTTTGCGATATTGGGACTCAGCACTTGAGCAGAAAAGGTTAAAAGGAGATTTAACAGAAGTTTTTAAAATTCTGAAAGGTTTTGATAGTGAATAAAAGGTTATTTCCTTCAGTTATGGAATCAGTGAGAGGCCATTAATTTTACAATTGTCTTTGAGTGAGGAGAGAGGTTAGGAGAAATTTCTTCAATAACACTGGGTTGTTGCACAATGTAGTGCTTTGCATCAGTGAGTGATTTAAGGCAGAGGTTATTGCACTGTTTGAAGGGAAAATTGGATAAATATTTGATGCAGAGGAAGATACAGGACTATGGGGAGAGAGTGGGACTAGTTTTGGATTGCTCCAGCGAAGAGCCAGCACCGACATGATGGGTCGACTGGCTTCTTTGTTATCAATTTGTATGATTTTAGAGATAAATATACAGTATCTATACTTTGAGGATTAATTATTTCTGCCCCCACTTCCCCAGGCATTGTCGAGGCCATAATATTTTTATAGGGCATTTGATTACAAAGGCAATTAATTTGTGTTTTTCTGTATCAGTTGATAGATGAACAAATCTTATGTGTGCATGGTGGACTTTCTCCTGATATCAAGACTCTAGATCAGATCCGAACAATTGAACGTAACCAGGAGATCCCACACAAAGGAGCCTTCTGTGACCTTGTATGGTCAGATCCTGAGGATGTGGATACCTGGGCCATCAGTCCTCGGGGAGCAGGCTGGCTGTTTGGGGCAAAGGTTACAAATGAGGTAAGTGTCAAACTACAGACTCTCAATAAAGTGCTTCCATGTCTTGAAGAGTTATGCAATCTGAGTCTCACTACTGTATTTTATGGGTGGGAGACAAAGCCAATTTTTAAAAAATAACAGTATTAACTGTTATGCTTCACCAAAATACTTCTGAAGGTTAGAATATTTAGGTAAAACCATTGTTTCATACTTTCTGTTGTACGAAGTGTTTTTGTAACCTGGGTTTTGTTTGAAATTAGGAGACATGACTCTCAAAGGTTGTCTGGAGAAAATATTGAGCTGTCCAACAAAAGGGTCAAGTACTGATGGTTACAGGTGTATCACTACGATAACCATTCAGGATGACTCAAGGCCACTGGAGAGTTTTTTTCCCTTTTCCCTTTTCTCCCTCACCCCCCCACCAACCGAGGACCTCTGAAATCAACTGCACAAACCTTCATTGCTATTCTGGCTGAGATAGGTTGACTCAGCAGAGGACGTATATTAGACTTTCTGATCTATATGTATTGGCTACTTGTTGGAAAAGCTTATTGACTTTCAAGATTTTTTTCCCTCCTTCAAAATGTATTGGTGTCATTATGCACCATAAGTCTGATGACAACACTGCACGCACCTCTTGGTCTACAATGGGCACTACTTCAAACTTTCCTTTTAATTCAGTAATGGAACACCAAGTGGCTGTCTGCTCCTCTCTTCTGCTCTTCAACTTTGGTATTTGAACTAAATATAATAAATTTCAACCATGGGTATTTCCTTTCTAGATTATAACTTTTTTTGAAAACTTCTTTCTTTTTGTTTTGTAGTTTGTCCACATTAACAACCTGAAACTAATCTGCCGAGCACATCAGCTAGTTCACGAAGGATATAAATTCATGTTTGATGAGAAGTTGGTGACTGTGTGGTCTGCTCCTAACTATTGCTATCGTTGTGGAAATATTGCATCAATCATGGTCTTCAACAACGTAAACTCAAGGGAGCCAAAGCTATTTCGTGCAGTTCCAGATTCAGAGCGTGTAATTCCACCAAGAACAACAACACCCTATTTCCTTTAAAATATTTTTTGTTCTCGGTAAATTTTTTTCTTAAAATACAATGTGCACAATGGACTGTAAAAGATTCAAGATGTAGAATTTCAACCATTCTATCAAATATTTTAATTGCTAAATTGAATAAAGTGGTCTAAAGGGCTGCCTTTTTCTTTGTTTTTAATGCTAGCAGATATTGAGAAGCTGATTTATGTGCTCCAGTAATTAAAATTTGTACATTAAAATAATTGTATTGATCAGTTTTCAAATTTCATTGTATTTTAATATAGTAATATGGTGACTACAACTCTCATAGGTTAAAATATTGGAAATAAACTGCTTTATTATTAACTTGAATGTTTACTGCCCTTTCTGACTTTAATCAGTTAATGTGATTTTAAAGTTGCTGGGGAATGGTTCATTATTACAGAAGAGTGAATCAACTATCTATATACTGAAACATGAAGTCTTGTACATAATTAGACCATTAATGTGCAAACTGTGCATTTAGTGGTGCATGTTATTTAATACTGTTATTTATAGAACATTTATATTAAGACTCTAATTGTATCTGCTTTCAGTATTCTGAATATTTTGAAGCTTAGTAACTGACTCATCAAAATGTTGGAGTGATTAACCAATCTTATTTGTCTCGGGTTGGAAACCTTCCTCTTGTTGGTCAAGCACATCTAGGAGGTTTTTACTTTTTTTTTCCTTCTGAATACATATAACTTTCTTTTATCTTGGGATGTGGTTCCATAGGCACTGAATGTCATCCAGTATCTTGCCCCAAGTAGCCATTATTCATTTATCAGCCTTGATAGTGAGTACTGGCAAGCTATTCAACTGTGGGAATATGACACCTAATCCAGTTGATACCTGATTTCCTCTTAGAGTATGGACAACCATTTTGAAATACTGTTTGGAAAGTAAGGTTTTTTTTGTATTTTGATAGAATTAAGAATTCTGTGCATTTCAAAATTGCTGAATTGCTCTGCTTTTAAAATTCTTACAAATGTGCTGTGTATATTAGGGAAACAAAAGTGCTTGCACTTGTAAGCTTGGCTCAGTGGTGGCATTCACTTGTCAGTCAGAAGATTGTGGGTTCAAGCCATAGTCCAGAACTTGAGCACATAATCTTGGCTGGCATTTTGGTATAGTACTGAGAGAGGGCTGTGTTGTGAGAGGTCTCATCTTTCAGATGAGACAATAAACTAAGACCCTGTTCTGGTGGACTTGGAAGAGCCCATGGCTCTTTCTGAAGAGCAGGGAGTTCTTGTGTCCAGGCCAAATTTTTTCCCAACCAGCACCACCAAAAACAGGTTGTTCATGTTGTTCGTGGATGCCAATCAAATTTAGTTGAAATGCTGTGAGCAGAGCAGGATCAGTCTTGGCTATGATCCTCCCCATGGTAGCATAACTTGGTGCTTCCTGTCTTGCCTTGCCCAAGAGGAATGGCCACATGGGTGAGATGTTGAAGGGCTGCTGCACCCATGGAATCCATATCCTGCGCCCATGGAACCATAACCCAGAAAGGCTCAGCTCTTCACAATTGGAGGGGGGATAATTGCAATGGTAGGGGAAGATTTGCAAAAAAAAAATTCACTGTAGTAAAGGAATCTGATGTTTATATTCAGGTTTGAACCATATATTCTGCAGTCCAGCCTACTTTTGAGTATTCTAAAACCATGGGTAATAAAGATCAAATGCAAGTTCACCATGTCAGTCCATCTTGACATGGATATGATTGTTTTAGAAACCTGCAGTTTTAGTTTCATTTGTTTGCTGGTTGACTGTTTTCTATTTGTAATTTTCTACTATAAAAATGAAATTCCTATTGTAACATAGATGTGGATCATTGATCTTGAACACACAAGCAAACTTTTTAAAAACTCTTTGAATATTACTCATTTTGTATTGTGTTCAAGTTTCAACAGGGTTGAGGAGCTGCAGTCTACAATCTAAATTGTTGTTCAACCTAAATGTTTTAATCGCAAGCATGAAGTATTGTAGTAATATAACTTCCATTTACCAGAAGGTGACTTTAGTTTTATAGTAATGGATAGTAAAGTGTACATGCTACTACAAATATCTGAGGCCAGTTACTGACGATAGAATTCCAGTATTAAATTTCTTAGTTTTTAAAGGTATGAATGGAATCAAGACACTACAAGTAACTCTAAAATCCCATGCTCCCAGCAGGGAACTATGATTGCAGAGAGAGAGTTGGAGAATTAGGGCTACAATATGGAAGCCCTACGTCTGATCCACACTCCCTTGGAGACCAGGCTTCCCTGCTGGGAGTATGCAATTGCAGCTTTAACCCATGTATCTCTTCCAAACGTTTATCTTTTGATGCCAACGTAAACTGTGGTGTATTCATGGCTCTATCCTTCGTCCTCTTTCCATCAAATGTTATGTCAGTGATAGAATCTGGCAGAACAGGATTCGATTTTCCCCATGTACACTTAGGATACTTAAAAATTGACCCCCATGCTTCTGTTTTTCCAAGGTTTTTGCTGCACTTTCACTGCTGACAATAATACTTAGACAATCTAATATTTCCTCCAGCTTAATGTTGATAAGACCATCCTTTTTGGCACCAGCCAGCAGCTACATTTCTGGCCTTGACTCCACTAACACCCTTGGTTCGCACCTCAGGTTCAGTCTGTAGGTGTGTCATATTGCTTACCATTAGCTGAGTTTCCTTCCCCTTTGTCTTTCCATTGCCAAGACCACCACCTTTCACCAATATAACATTGCTCTCGCATAGCATTACTGTCTGAGCCAGCACCACCACAAATTACAGCTCATTTCAGAATGCCGTGATCTTCATCCTTAATTTTACTTTCAAATCCCTCCACAGCCTCATCGCACCTTAGCTCGGTAATATCTTCCAGATATAGCGCATGTACACACACCACCCACTCCTCCTGACACTGGGGGTTACTCCTTACTACTTACTTCTCTCAGCTCCCACATCAGTGGCTGATCCATCAGCCACAGTGCTGCTTTCTTCTGGAAGTCCATCCCTCAACCATTCAAGCTTTCCATCTTCAATCCCCCTGCAACTTTTCATGAATCTCTTTTCCTTTTTGCTCAGTGGTTTTTGTGAAGTGATGAACATGTTTTTGTGTAAGAGGCATACTATAAAACATTTTAACTACAGGAGATGCCACTGATCACAATTATTAAATTCAGGTTGGATAGTCTGAAGTAGACCAAAGCCACCAATTTCTTAGTTTTTTCACAATGTAACTTATCAATTGTGGTCTTTAAGGGTGCCAGGGCTGTTTTGTGTAATCCATTGTACCCATTGTTTGTATTGTGTGGGTAGCATTCAAGATGTGGATTTACAGTGTTATCATTTAACAAATATTATAAATTGGATAAAGGGATCTGGTATGGAGACTGGAGAAATATGATTTACTTGCACACTCCAAAAACAAATAACTCAAGAAAATGGCTGCGATTACAAACATACGAATTAAGAGCAGGATTAGGCCATTTGGCCCCTTGAGCCTGCTCTGCCATTTGATAAGATCATAGCTCATCTGATTGGGACCTCAACCCTACTTTCCCGTCTACCTACTATAACCTTTGACTGCCTTGTTAATCAGGAATCTATCTATCTAACTCAGCCTTAAAAATATTCAATGACCCTGCCTCCACCGCTGTCTGGGGAAGGGAGTTCCACAGAGTCATGACTCTCAGAGAAAAAATTTCTCCTCATCTCCATCTTAAATGGGAGACCCCTTATTTTTAAACTGTGGCCCCAAGTTCCAGTCTCTCCCACAAGGGGAAACTTCCCCCCCCCCCCCCCCCCTCAGCATTTACCCCTTCTCGTCCCCTCAAGATCTTATGTTTCAATAAGATCATCTCATTCTTCTAAACTCCAATGTATCCAGGCCCAACATGTCCAACCTTTTCTCATAAGGATTTCACCTCTTCAAAGTGTATGCTATTTATAACATTCCTGTGATCTCAATCTCAGAAGAATTAATGAAATGTAGCTGTTTTAATGAGTACTTTTAAAAGTATGTAGAGTTATTTAATATTAACTATTGTGTGACACCACTTTTCACTTCTTCCAAAAAAGACATCTCTATTGTTCGATTGAGCCATGGTTGATACTTCATTGAATCTTGTTAGTTTGGATTTGCTCCTCAAACTCTTAACTCCTGTTCACAACAAATAGGCTATTTCCATTAGCAGACCTACATCTCCTTTTGATCGATAACTTGCAACCTTGTGCATGTCATGAAAGGGATAGTGTGCTACATCATTAGCAATTACCCTTTTACCATGGTATTATGCCGAGAGAATATGTGGGCTGCTCACAAGGCTCTCTTGTCCACTCTGAAAGTTGGCAAATATCATACTGTCAGTCATTTCGGCTAAAACAAATAAAATTAGTTGATACACAGAAGCACAAGCCATGGCAAATTACCAGTAATGCAATACTTGATTTGCACAGTACTGAAACTGTTCGAAAAATATAGTCCAAAATTTTTGTAGTGTTTCCCAGTATCTTTTATCTGAGTTTCTGATAATGTTATGTTAGCAATGAATCCTCCTTCATTCCCTCAACATGGAAATAGGGTGGTTGAAGCAAGGAACTGTAATCCTGAAGTACAATCCCAGCTCTTAAACAATTTTCTGGGATTTCAAAAAGATATTGTGCAAAGTACTGGCAGGATATACTAATGAGTAATCTGACATATAATTTTGTCAAGGTGTAAAACAATGCATATTGGAATTTTGACTGAAGTGAAAATTCCTTGATTCTGCAATTGGAGATTGAGTTATACATTCTCCTTCAGTCTGCAAAGTTGATTGCACTAACATTTCAAAACATGAGGTAATTTCTGATACAATTAACTGATGAATACAAGTTACCATATTACTAAAGGTAACTAAGTGGCTAGGTATAGTTGCCTCCATGGAAATTTCTCCAGACAGTTGTTTATATTTTTCCTCCACTGACGCCAAAACAAAAGAACCTAGTTTCTCAGCCATAATTACCAGAAATAAATTTTAAAGCTGAAACCACATTTGAAAAACTGATACAATATTTTTTTTTAAAAGTCCTGTTTGAGGCATATTCGAGCTCTGCTTCTGTTACAGATCTAAGTTATCCAAATTGGGCAAACTTGTACTGAAGGCTCGTGCTGTAATGATCTGCCTCTGAATGGCAGCATGCTTTGCGTATCAAGTATGATATTTAAAATTGTGTTCAGAATAACCAATGATAGAACATTTAGGGAATATACTATATTCTATTATGGTACTGACACACCATGTTAAAAAATCTCCAGGGAGACCGATTTCTTTTTCCACATCTGTAAATGCATATTTGTCCATTCTGACTCCTATGCCTATTTACAGAACACTTGTAACTTTGTTAGCTGTCATCTTGAAAATCTCTTAATCGGGAATAAGTATTAATTCATGAGATTGTGTTAGGGTTTAACCAGAAGGTCATGGAACTAATATTAGATTTAACTACATTTTGGTTTATAATTTTACAGAAACAAAAGATTTACTTGGGAAGAAAGTCCATGCTTACATTTTTGTTTTGCACAGAAGACAGTGAGCTACACGGCTTTAAAACACGGAAAAAGGAATAAGTAGTTATGAGCTATTGGACAGGCTGATAAAGTAACTGTTGAGACATAATTTGCCTTGTACAGTTACAATGTGATTATAAAGGATTTTTTTGGCAAGTATTACTAATAAAAACTATTACAACAGTGCAAATTTGTGGAGTGACATAATTGCTTTGATAATTTCCAGGTTCTGTTATCTTTGTGAAATAAGTTGTTTTAACTTTTGGCATTTACATCTCTGGACAGTTGTCTAAATTGTTTTTCTCTACTGATACCGAAACAAAAGAACTGTATATTGGCCATAAAATGTCCCCCCCCTTCTCTCTTTTTCTCCCCCGCCCCCCCCCCCCCCCCCCACCTTCCACAACCAATGAGGCAGAAATCTTCAGCTAGCCATGCACTCACCCTGTGAAAACTAAAAATCGAACGATTTCCCCCCCCCCCCCGAGGATCTAAATTATCCCCTTGGCATCCCAGACAGAAATTGGATGGGAAATCTCCCTACACTGAGTCTCAAGTAGGTTACCACAAACCTCCTGAGGCAAAATCTACTTACAGGCCCTCCAAGTAATGCGAAATTTGGAGCCACAGTCCTCATCCCTGCTGAGGCAAATTGCCCCTTACCCCTGGCGTCCTTATCCTCTTCACCGTCCCTCTCATCCTCTCCTCTCTCCAACCCTTCATCTCTATTTTCCTCTCCTCCCCAATTTTCTCTTCCCCTACCCCTCTGCCTCAACATGTTCCCATCTTCACCCTTACCTTTTTCTCTCTCTCTCCCTGCCAGTCCTCCCCTTCTCTTCCCCTCTCTCCTCACCATCATCTCTCCTCCCCCTGTTCACCTCTCATCCATTCTATCCTCCCCTTTCTTCACCTCTCCTTGCTTCTTCCCTTTCTCCCCACTCCGTTCTTCCCTCCTTTCTCTCCGCCCTCCCCTCCGTTTCATCCTCCTCACCCCTACCTTGGTTGAAGTATCTCGTTGCCTTCTAACCTTGCTTGACCTGAAAACTGCCCCCTCTTGTCTCCCTGTGTGCTGCACCGTGGGATATTAACTAGTGTCAAATTAAAAACTTTGCCTCAATTTAGAAATAAATACTAAGAAGAGCAGAGCAACATTCTCATTCATATTACAGACAAGATCTATTGAAGTACAAATTTGCTTAACACTCCTCCATCAGAACAACCTTTGGTGTTTTTTCAAAACATGTTTCCCCAAACTCCCCCTGCAATATCTTTGTCTTCAGAATTCAACAGGTCATTGAGCTGATCTCCCTTCTTCAGCAAAAATTCTCTTTGATACGACATAAAGCTTAATGAACTTGTTCACAAACACACAATATGGCATTCAAAATTTTAGTGACCGTATGCAAATCAAGTTCAGCACACCATTCTGTGAAATATCGAAAATACAAGCATATGGCAAGATGTGAATCTTTTAAAAAAATATATATATAATGATACAAAATTCTGATTTATGACTATTTTAAAATACAGTGACATAACAATTATATGGGAGTCACATCATACAAAAGTTTTACACAGATATAGGAACAACTTGGCTTTCCAAAGTGCCAGTTGTGTTAATTGCATTCAAGTCAACAAACTTTTTTTTAAACAATCAATCAACCCTTGCTCTTTAACATCTTGTTTGTTCCAGAAACAATGTAGAACCTAGTTTTATTTTGATTGCATTCGGTTTGAAAATTTGCATAACCGAAAGAGGACAAAACTTTAGTTTTCTTCTTCAGGAATGAGTGGGAAAAGTAGGTAAATTAAATGCTTTATACAATTAAGCTTTCTTCGTGACCCATTGAGTATGTCCAAGGGTTTGTGGTTAACAAGTTCTTTTTATTTCAGTATTTTATTCCTTTTGGTTGATTTAGCTTAAAATTCTGCTTGTCTCATCTTGGAATGTTGCAGTGAGCTCTTGATATCAGTTGAAGGGGCAGTAAAATTGGAGGTGGGTCAATTATATGCCATTGCTACACACCTGCTGGAAGCCAATTCAAAAGCAATATTTACAACTGACCTGGAAGAGTCTGCTTGCCTGCCTTCTGGGTTGAAAAATGGTATTTAACATTTGAGGACCTGAAAAGGTGAAAGAAAATGATATAGAATAGTTGACTTTGACAGTTGACAGCTGAAGTTAGGATTTAACTGTGTACTCAGAATGGGAGTTCAATGCAGCCTAATGATTCACTTTTTCATTAGACACGCATTTTATATATATCTCCATTCTACACCTATGCAGATGGAATCATATTTTTCTACTGTGGGCTATCATTGCTGTGCAGTCCATTGTTATTTCTTATGATATAAGCATTAGTTGCAGCCAATTTGTGCAAAATGTTATGTTTTATTTGATGAGTATGAATAATATGTGCTCTACAACTGCAGTGAATCATTGCTAAATTGTCTGTTTGAAGAACATATCAAAAAGAAAATATGAATTACCCAAGGAATAAATGATGCACCGCTGAAGATGAGATACTGGTGTTCCAAATGTGGATGACTATAGATTAGTGGTGTTGCAAGGCCATTTTAAAGACATACAGCTTCCGCTAGTTTCAGTTGATGTATCACTTTCCTTCCCCATTCATCACCCACGGAATTCGATTGGAAATTACCCCAGAAAGTTTGTTTTCAACAAATGCCTTTTCGCATTGCAATTTTTTCCTTTAAATTTAATATAAACAGTGTTAAAGAACAAGAAAATAAGAATGTGGCAACCTTAATGTTTACTGTGTGAGCTGTTCTTTGAAGAGGAAGAAAAGTTCAAAATACTCCCCCATTTTACAGAAGAAAATAACACACATACTTTGACATTTGTCACAGAGAGATGAAATTGGTACCATTTTATTTTTAATAAATTAAAAAAAAACTAGTGGTATTCTTCCAACAAGGGTTTAAAAGATAAGTCTAATTCCTCAATTGATTCACCAACTTGTGAGTATACTGTGTCAATACTGTGCCATTTATAGTAATTGCATTTAACTGTTGCACCTATTCAATGTGAATGTGGCAGCATAGTATGAGAGTATGGCTACCCTTATAACAATACTGCAAGTGGGATAATTGTTAGTCCTGGATCCCCACACACGCCAGCAACAGAAAAGAGATGTAGGTGTCAGATTGTATGGCACACAATCTACTGTCAGAGGACTGAATGAGAAAATTGTGCAAAAGAACATTAAATGGTAATAGCATTTCAGTGAAAATACTAATTTTATTTCTAACATGGAGACTCTCAGGTTGGTTCTCCCTCTCTTCAGTAATACCCCTGATGGGGAAGATCTCCTGGAATGGCTGGATAGGGAAGGCGCTATATAATTTCAAGTTCTTTGCAATCTTGTACTGCTGATGATGGTGTGTTTTCCTGGGTCCAGCAGCTTTCAGGTCAATAGTATAACACATGTTCATTTTCATAATTGCCCATTTTGTGTGTGTTTATTGTGTTAAACAATAGCTGATAGGCAACCGCTGCAGAATATCCAGTCATCGAAAGAAAAAAATAGTTGTGAATGTAACCAGGATTTTCCCTTCCTTTCCCTCTCTTTGTTGGTAAAATGGAAACTTGGATATGTGCCAGGTTTTTTTAAAACTCTGCCAATGAACTGTTGGAGAGAACTGGGAATTTCAGATTTGGCATAGACTGGGAGTGTGTGTGCGGTGGGGAGGGGGGGAAGCTGGGGGAAGTTGTTCATTCATCCATAATGGTTACAATTACTTTCTGGGTTTGTCACCCTGCGATTCCAAGGTGTTCGGGTGGGAAAAAAGAACAATTCTTTCGTTTCATATTATCGCTCTTTGCAACGCCTTATGCAACCAAAAAAAATTAACAATAAATGAAAACAGATCTTAACATTTTATGAACGACGCAGAGCAAGCGCTGATTGGCTGAAGGTTTCTAAGCACCCTGCACCCCAGCCGTAACACCAGAGTCAACCAAACCTGAACCATATTTTCTCCGCCCACCCTCTGTGATGTCATATGACTGACGTCGAAGCCGGCCGAATGAGAGAGAGGGATCTCGGGATGGAGGGGCGGAACCGTTGAGGGCTGCGGCCAATCGTTGTGTCGAAGACGGTTGAAAAGGAGGCGGGGCTGCCGCTTTACCTCAAAGCTAGTGTGAGCCGTGCGTAGTAAAAGGCAGCGGGGTCGGCCTGAGCGGATGGCAGTTACTCAGGTGCGGCGGTCGATGTGGGTGAGGATCGGAATCAAATAAAACAGCAGCAACGGCGACACTTCAGCAAATCGGCGTCCAAGAGCGAGGGGGAGAAATAAAAATAAAAGGGACCCGAGTGGTTTTACTGCGTCAGAGCGAAGGGGGCTGTGTGAGGGCCCAGGAGGGGAGAGGCGGGGGGCGGGTAACAGCGGCCGGACCGAGCGCTTCCTCTTTTCGAAGCTCTGCCGCCCCCTTGCTCCGACTTAGGCCGTGTCTCGCCCGAGGATTTAATTAGAAAGTGAGCGGGAGAAGGTAAGCGAGGGGATGAAGGGGTTTGTTGGTATGACGGGGTGGGAGCCGTAACAGGCTGACGGCAGGTGGACATGTTCGTGCTTGTGCGCTGCATTGGGCTCTTTACTACCTTAGTGCGCGAAGCACCTCTGGAAGGGGCTGCTTCCACAACGCGGTACAGGCGGCGCTTATTTCCTTTTGCTTGTCTAATTGCATTTTTTTTGTTTTTTTGTTGCAGAATATGTATTCTAAATGTCATTGGAGCGCAGGGAACAAATTATCTCAAAGTTCAACCTCTGCAACCAAGCGGAGGGCGGGCAAGGATTCTTAACCAAATTTCTGCTTAATTGTAATAATCACAGTTGGAAATTACTCTAACATGGCAGATTTTTCTCGTGTAACAGAAGAGCAAGATCATAATTTGGGGTTGTTTGTGGCGCCTCGCTTTTCTTTTTAATTGGGGGGGCCCCCAAGCCTGGGGATTCAGGTAGTCACAAAGCGGTCTGTTTGTGTGTTGTCACCTCAGACTGCTAGTAAACATAATAGAAAGAAACCAAAGAGCTTTTATATAGCGCTTTTTACGACCCTAGGATGTCCCAAAGCGCTTTATAGTTAATTAAGTACTTTTTTTTAAGTGTGGGAAAATGGAGCAATCAGTCTGTGCATAGCAAGGTCCCACAAACAATATTGAGATAAATGACAAATTAAATTGTGTTAGTGTTGTTCAGATGTTGTCTGTTGCATATTGACCTGCTCTTTGAGTAGTGTCTTTTATTCCTACCTAAACCAGGGGCCCATTTGCTCTCAACGACTCATCTGAAAGATGGCACCTCTGACAGAGCAGCACTAGTGGCGGTGGGGTTGGGAAGGTGGTGGGGGCGGGGGAGAATAGCCTGGATTACGTGCTCAAGTCTCTGGAATGTGTCCATGACCTTTTGATTCAGAGATGAGAGTGCTGCCACTGAGCCACAGCTGACATCTAGATGCGTTGGGCCAGATTTTGCTGTGAGTGGTGAATGAACTGCACCAGCCGTTTGTTAGACTTGCATTTGCCCTTGCCCATAGCCTTCCTATGGGTTTTTGTATGGTGTGTTGCTGTCAGCTAAACATCCAAACAATGTGGTGCCCTCCACAAGGCATCCAGGATCTGTGTGAACAGGGCAAGCAACTGCATATCTCCGTAACCAATCAGATCAAAGAATCATTAATGAGCACTGCAGTCTGAACTTGGAAGTGTAAGTTAGAATAGTGAATTCAATGTCAAATCAGGTACAGAAAGCAAAATAGAGAGGGAGAGAAAGATAAGAGACAAAGAAAGCATTTAAAAAAAATGTTTATTTAAATTTAAAAAAAACTCCAACTATAATTCAAAGCTGAAGGAATGAGACACCACACTTGTGGCAGTTAATTCAGTGCCAGAGAGGTTGTTTGGCAGTAAGTAACCAGGCTGTTGAAAGGGTACTTTTGTGGCAAGTTTCATCAGTACAGGAATCCCACTTTATTCGATACATTTGAATGGGGAGCCAGACGACGCGATACCTTTTTCGCGCAGCTTATGGAGGAATGGTGCATCTCTGACAGCAGCTTCTGGATTTTGTGTTTAACTGCACAGTTGTTGTCTGATTTCCACATAAATAATGTTAGCCTTACTGTTATTTTCACTGCAAAATCCGGCCCATCATAAATATTTTTTTTTGCCTCACCCTCCCATTGCTGCTGGGAGAAATGGATGTGTGATCAAATGTATGTTGTGGAGATACTGGGGTGGACAAATGTAAGGAATCTTACAACAGGTTATAGTCCAACAATTTTATTTTAAAATCACAAGCTTTCGGAGATTATCCCCTTCACCTGACGAAGGGGATAATCTCCGAAAGCTTGTGATTTTAAAATAAAATTGTTGGACTATAACCTGGTGTTGTAAGATTCCTTACAAATGTATGTTGTCAGAGATCAGATGCAAACCCCTGACATCGGATGAAATTGATGTAAGCTTTCCTTTGAGACGTCCATGGAAGTAAACGTCGAAGAGTGGACCACCAGGAGAAGCTGATGCTTGCATGATTGCTGAGAATTGATGCCTTTTCTCATTTTCTAGTTTCCAGAGAACTTATTAATATTTTCACTTTTTAAAACAACATGTACCCAGCTGGCAGTTCTTCACCAATCTTGTTAGACTCTGGATACTCTTCCTGAAGTAATTGAAGTGTAAGTTCAGCAATGGCCATATTCTTGTACATAAGATCAAAGAATCTTACAGAAGGCGGCCATTAGATCCACCGTGCCTGTGTCATAGAAGTTTACAACATGTGTCAACACATTGGAAGGGCTATCCAATTAGTCCCACTCCCCTGCTCTTTCCCCACAGCTCTGCAAATTTTTCCTCTTCAAGTATATATCCAAGTTATTATTGAATCTGCTTCCACCACCCTTTCAGGCAGTGCATTCCAGATCATAGCCCGAGTTCCGATCCACTGTCGACCTTTCTCCAGTCCAAAAAACAACTGTTCACCACTGCTCTCTGTTCCTTGTCACTTAGCCAATTTTGTATCCATGCTGCCACAGCCCCTTTTATTCCATGGGCTTCAACTTTGATGACAAGCCTATTATGTGGCACTTTATCAAACGCCTCTTGGAAGTCCATATACGTCTCATCAACTCTCTATATTACCTCATCAGAAAACTCAATCGAGTTAGTTAAACACAAATCTGTGCTGGTTTTCCTTAATTAATCCGCACTTGTCCAAGTTACTGTCCCGGATTATCGTTTCTAAAAGTTTCCCCACCACTGAGGTTAACCTGACTTGCCTGTAATTGCTGGATTTATCCTTGCACCCACTTTTTTTGAACCAAGGTGTAAAATTTGCAATTCTCCAGTCCTCAGGCACCACCCCATGTTTCTAAGGATGATTGGAAGATTATGGCCAGTATCTCTGCAGTTTCCACCCTTTCCTCAGCAACCTAGGATGCATCCTATCTGGACCTGGTGACTTAGGCTGGTTTTACTTAAAGGAGGTACTAGAAAGCTACTTTATCAATTTTAGCCCATCCAGTACTGAACTGCCTCTTTTTTGCTGTTTAAAATCCTCGTTCATTTGATCACATTCGCATTTGTTTCCATACACAACTTGTTCTACAGGATAAAGAATAGAATTTTTAAATTAACTCTTCCCCTGCCTCTCTTTTCTCCCAATAAAGAATAGGAACTTGTTTTCTGAAGAATTGGGTGCACCAGTGTATTCTGTACATATCATTTCTAATATGATGAGGATAATTTTAGTGTGCATGCATTCTGCATTTTATTGTCAACAAAGTGCACAAAAAGCCATTTGAAGATGGTAACTTTGTGCATTTAAGAGTAATTTCAAGTAAACTTCTATAGCCATGGCATAGAATAATGCCTTTTGATCTGCAGTGCCATCAACAGATCAGAGTTGAGCTTGTGGAAAATAAGTGCTTTTATGTTTAGTTTAACTTTGATGTCGACAATTATTCTGAGTGAAATGATGCAATGAAGGAGCATACTGTACATTATGAATCGCACTTCTGCTGATAAGACCGTAATGGTGCAAGGCAAAAGGGGGTGGTAATTGGACAAGTAAAGAAACAAAAGACTGGTCCAGAGGAGCTGTAAATGGCACCAGCACCTGCTGCCTGGAAAAAAAAAATGGGAGTAGTGGTTATGATCTGAAGTTATTGAAATCAATTAGTCCAGAAGGTTGTAAAGTGCCAAATTGAAAGATGAGGTGCTGTTCCTTGAGCTTCATTGGAATAGTATAGGAGGCCAAGGACTGAGTGGGACAGAGAATTAAAATGGAAAGCGACGCGAATGAACAGAGGTGTTCGGCAAAGCTGTCTCCCGTTCTCTACATTGGGGAGACCAAATGCAGGAGACCGCATCGTGAGCAGTGACGACAGTTTACTAAATTGAAAGAAGTAAAAGTAAATTGCGGTTTCACCTGGAAGGAATGTTTGGGGCCCTGGACAGTGGGAAAGGAGGAGGTGAAAGGGCAGGTGTAGCATCGCTTGCACAGGAAGGTGCTGTGGCAAGGGGAGCGAGTTTGGGTGTCATGGAAGAGTGGACCAAAGTGTCGCGGAAGCACCAGACCCTTAGGAATGCTGAAAGGGGCAGGATGGGGAAGATGTGTTTGGTCGTGGCATCGCGCTGGAGATGGCGGAGGATGATCTGTTGAACGTGGAAGGTGAGGACAAGTGTGACTTTATCGTGGGGATGGTCAGAAGTGTGGGAAATGGGACGGACGTGGTCGAGGGCCCTGTCACCAACAGTAGAGGGGAATCCTTGGTTGAGAAAAATGAAAGACCTACCAGGAGCACTGGTGTGGATGTTGTTTCAGTGTCTGATGTACTTTGAGATGTGTGTCATCTCAAAGTACATCAGACACTGGAAATCTGAAACAAAAATAAATGCTGGGAACACTCAGTTTGGTTAATCTTAAAACAGCTATTATTTATTCGTGCTGTACAGTGTAAATATGATCTGAAATCTTTCACTTTTCATGGTCTATAATTAATAGAATCGAGTAGAATCTTAGCATCAGACACCTTGGGAGTTGAAGAATTGTAACTTTTTTTTATTCGTTCATGGGATCTGGGCGAGCCCGGTATTTATTGCCCATCTCTAATTGCCCTTGAGAAGGTGGTGGTGAGCTGCCGCCTTGAAGCACTGCAGTCCGTGTGGTGAAGGTTTTCCCACAGTGCTGTTAGGAAGGGAGTTCCAGGATTTTGACCCAGCGACGATGAAGGAACGGCGATATATTTCCAAGTCGGGCTGGTGTGTGACTTGGAGGGGAACGTGCAGGTGGTGTTGTTCCCATGTGCCTGCTGCACTTGTCCTTCTAGGTGGTCGAGGTCACGGGTTTGGGAGGTGCTGTCGAAGAAGCCTTGGTGAGTTGCTGCAGTGCATCCTGTGGATGGTGCACACTGCAGCTACTGTGTGCCGGTGGTGAAGGGAGTGAATGTTTAGGGTGGTGGAAGAGGTGCCAATCAAGCGGGCTGCTTTGTCCTGGATGGTGTCGAGCTTCTTGAGTGTTGTTGGAGCTGCACTCATCCAGGCAAGTGGAGAGTATTCCATCACACTCCTGACTTGTGCCTTGTCGGTGGTGGAAAGGCTATGGGGAGTCAGGGGGTGAGTCACCCGCCGCAGAATACCCAGCCTCTGACCTGCTCTTGCAGCCACAGTGTTTGTGGTTGGTCCAGTTAAGTTTCTGGTCATTGGTGACCCCCAGGATGTTGATGGTGGGGGATTTGGCGATGGTAATGCCGTTGAATGTCAAGGGGAGGTGGTTAGACTCTCTGTTGTTAGAGATGGTCATTGCCTGGCACTTATCTGGCGCAAATGTTACTTGCCACTTATGAGCCCAAGCCTGGATGTTGTCCAGGTCTTGCTGCATGCGGGCTCGGACTGCTTCATTATCGGAGGGGTTGCGAATGGAACTGAACACTGTGCAATCATCAGCGAACACCCCCATTTCTGACCTTATGATGGAGGGAAGGTCATTGATGAAGCAGCTGAAGGTGGTTGGGCCGAGGACACTGCCCTGAGGAACTCCTGCAGCAATGCCCTGGGGCTGAGATGATTGGCCTCCAACAACCACTACCATCTTCCTTTGTGCCAGGTATGACTCCAGCCACTGGAGAGTTTTCCCCCTGATTCCCATTGACTTCAATTTTACTAGGGCTTATTGGTGCCACACTCGGTCAAATGCTGCCTTGATGTCAAGGGCAGTCACTCTCACTTCACCTCGCCTCTGGAATTCAGCTCTTTTGTCCATGTTTGGACCAAGGCTGTAATCAGATCTGGCGGAACCCGAACTGAGCATTGGTGAGCAGGTTATTGGTGAGTAAGTTCCGCTTGATAGCACTGTCGACGACACCTTCGTCACTTTGCTGATGATTGAGAGTAGACTGATGGGGCGGTAATTGGCCGGATTGGATTTGTCCTGCTTTTTGTGGAAAAGACATACCTGGACAATTTTCCACATTGTCGGGTAGCTGCCAGTGTTGTAGATGTACTGGAACAGCTTGGCTGGAGGCGCAGCTAGTTCTGGAGCACAAGTCTTCAGCACTACAGCTGGGATGTTGTCGGGGCCCATAGCCTTTGCTGTATCCAGTGCACTCAGCTGTTTCTTGATATCGAGTGGAGTGAATCAAATTGGCTGAAGACTGTCTTCTGTGATGCTGGGGATATGGGTAGGAGGCCGAGATGGATCATCCACTCGGCACTTCCGGCTGAAGATGGTTGCAAATGCTTCAGCCTTGTCTTTTGCACTCACGTGCTGAACTCCTCCATCATTGAGGATGGGGATGTTGACAGAGCCTCCTCCTCCTGTTAGTTGTTTTATTGTCCATCACCATTCACGACTGGATGTGGCAGGACTGCAGAGCTTTGATCTGATCCGTTGGTTGTGGAATCGCTTAGCTCTGTCTATAGCAAGTTGCTTCTGCTGTTTAGCATGCATGTAGTCCTGAGTTGTAACTTCACCAGGTTGGCACCTCATTTGTAGATACGCTTGGTGCTGCTCTTGGCATGCTCTTCTACACTCCTCATTGAACCAGGGTTGATCCCCTGGCTTGTTGGTAATGGTAGAGTGAGGAATATGCCGGACCATGAGGTTACAGATTGTGCTGGAATACAATTCTGCTGCTGATTGCCCACAGCACCTCATGGATGCTCAGTTTTGAGCTGCTAGATCGGTTCTGAATCTATCCCATTTAGCACGGTGGTAGTGCCACACAACACGTTGGATGGTGTCCTCTGTGCGAAGACGGGATTTCATCTCCATGAGTACTGTGCGGTGGTCACTCCTACCGATACTGTCATGGACAGATGCATTTGCGATAGGTAGATTGGTGAGGATGAGGTCAAGTAAGTTTTTCCCTCGTGTTGGTTCGCTTACCACCTGCCGCAGGCCCAGTCTGGCAGCTATGTCCTTCAGGACTCGGTCAGTAGTGGTGCTACCGAGCCACTCTTGGTGATGGACATTGAAGTCCCCCACCCAGAGTACATTCTGTGCCCTTGCTACCCTCAGTGCTTCCTCCAAGCGGTGTTCAACATGGAGGAGGACTGATTCATCAGCTGAGGGAAGGCGGTAGGTGGTAATCAGCAGGAGGTTTCCTTGCCCATGTTTGACCTGATGTCATGAGATTTCATGGGGTCCAGAGTCAATGTTGAGGACTCCCAGGGCCACTCCCTCCTGACTGTATACCACTGTACCGCCACCTCTGGTGGGTCTGTCCTGCCGGTGGGACAGGACATATCCAAGAATGGTGTTGGAAGAGTCTGGGATGTTGGCTGAAAGGTATGATTCTGTGAGTATGGCTATGTCAGGCTGTTGCTTGACTAGTCTGTGGGACAGCTCTCCCAATTTTGGCACAAGTCCCCAGATGTTCGTGAGGAGGACTTTGCAGGGTCGACTGGGCTTGGTTTGCCTTTGTCGTGTCTGGTGCCTAGTGGTCTGATGCCGGGTGGTCAGTCCGGTTTTATTCTTGACTTTTTTTTTAGCGAGATTTTACAACTGAGTGGCTTACTAGGCCATTTCAGAGGGCAATTAAGAGTCAACCACATTGCTGTGAGTCTGGAGTCAAATATAGGCCAGACCGGATAAGGATGGCAGGTTTCCTTCCCTAAAGGACATTAGTGAACCAGATGGGTTTTTACGACAATCCGGTAGTTTCATGGCCACCGTTACTGATACTAGTATTTTAATTCCAGATTTTTATTTAATTAATTGAATTTTTTAATTAATTGAATTTAAATTTGCCAGCTGCCGTGGCGGGATTTGAACTCATGACTCCGGATTATTAGTCCAGGCCTCTGGATTACCAGTCCAGTAACATAACCACTATGCTACAAGTAGGTCTCATTCCACTCATTAACCTTCAATTTTACTGAAGTGACAGTAATATAACATTGGTCTCTTTCCCGATTACTCAGTGGACAAAGCTGTCTTGTGTAGAACTACGCCACATATAAGGTCACAGATTCTACTCCTGCTTTGGACTGAGTTAGCTGATACTAGATGTGACAGAAGGTCTTGATGCCCTTCAATTAATGAGGGGAAATATCTGCTGGGATTCCTGCTCCTGAATACTATTGAACAGCCCCTGCCAATATGTTCATGTTGGATGAAGACAGGACTGGGTGAAATATAGTCCACAGTTGAAAAGCCCTGCAGCCGTTTACTGTCTCGGCTCAGATATTGGCATGAGGCATTGCACGGCAGTTGGGATCCATAGTACTTCACCACAAGCAAGAGTCTTCACCTTCGAGAGAAAGTGGGGATAAAAGGAAAATAATTTATTTATAAAATCAGATATGAACACAGTGAAAAAGAAATTTCTATAAAATGTAATTTTAGCAACAGTAAATGCTAATGCTGTAGCAAGCACTAAATTGCATTACTGTACAAGCTTAGAAGTTGAGGACTGAGCACCATATGACAAAGATGGTGTCAGTTACTGAAGTGTGCATAACTGAGCTTGTATCACACTGTTAAATCAGAGAAGCAAAGTTGTCTTGTCAGTCGTGCTGACGCATGGGAACCCTTATCAATGCAGACATCTCATTGCTGATTTAACACTCAAGTTCCATAATGAGTAATTTTCCAGTGGAACCAACAAGATTACCTCTGGTCCATCTGTGATAGATTTGAAACTATTAGCCAAGCAATGCTAATAATTAGCCAAAAAAACCCAAACTGCATCAAAACACAACCTTAAAACAAGTAGGTCTCATTCTACTCATTAACCTTCAATTTAACTTTACTGAAATGGTATATATAAAATACCTAATTGTAGTTGGCGCTGTTGCACAAAGAAATTTAATTCACCTTCACGAACACTAGCCTGGGGCCCATGTTATTTGGCTAGTTTTTTATTTTGTTTTTCGAAGTGCTGTCGAATTCTGCAAATCAATGTTGATAGCCAAAGCTTTAAAATTTTAAATAAGTGTTAATTTTTCTATGTAAATAAATTAGCCAAACTGCAAAAAATCTTTGTTGCTTAATTCCTGTACCATTTAGGCAAGAGGCACATCTTTCAATCTCTCAACTGCCCGTTGTCTCGTGGGAATTTTACCTGCATGTGGGCCCCAGGCTAGTGTTTGTGAAGATGAGTTAAATTTCTTTGTGCAACAGCTTCAACTACAATTAGGGTATTAGAATTAAATATTTTGTATGTACCATTTCAGCAAGGTTAATGAATAGAATGAGACCGACTTGTTTTAAGGTTGTTTCGATGCAGTTTAGATTTTTGTGTATCGCAGGAACAAGGCTCAAGGAAATGTGAATTTTGTCTCCTGTTAGGCCTACATGATGTGGCTGCTGAAATCATTCAGGGAAAAAAACAATGTGTTCAGAGCATTTTTTAAAAGAAGTATAAACAGTTGCTTACTGTTTCCTGGTGATTCCTTCTAAAAACAATGGATCCAGCAATGTAACCGTTGCTGTGATGTAGGCACTGTAAAGTGTAAAATATGGTTAAGTGAGTGTTTTGGTCTCATGCAAAAGTTGGTAAGTTTTTTTTGAATACACTGGAGAAAGAAATAGTTATGCGTACACACATCAGTCTTTCAAGGTTTGTTGATGATGAAACTTGTACCTTTTTTTAAAAAAGGCTTCCCTTTCTCGTTTTTTTTTACGTTTTGGTAATGAGCCATCCCTGGTTGAAGGTGTGGGTAACGTGTTCAGCGAAGACCCGTCTGTCCTTTACCAATACAATTTTGAAACAGGCTGTTCGGTGTGTCAAGTCTGACACTAGCCCCATGTAACGTTTGCCTCCCCAGCACGTTCCATTACCTATTTTTGCTCTGTCTTTCTCCACAATTGTGTTGCTTAGATTGGTAACGTGCTGTATGAAAAACTGCAGGCTCAGTCCTGCAGTTTGCTATTGTGGTGTGCTGTCTTGGGACCAACATGTTGCACTTATTTGAAGACAAATGCTAGGTACATAATTTTAACAACTTAACTTTGATCAAGCTTACTGTTTTTTTTTCCCCAAGGATGATCTGTTCTTCCTAACTTCATTATTGCTTGTAAGGTTGAATAGCCTTGAACATTGTTGCTGTCCGGTGCTTTGGAGTTTGTCTACATGACTATAACTGGAACAGATTTTTAAGTATTATCTCCGATCTACTAAATTTAAAATAGATCAGGCTGGCTAGATATTCTGATCAGCATTCGTAGCTTTCATTGTTGTGTTTTTTAGCAGCTATCTTTGTTTACTTGTTTAGGTTGAACGAAACTTGCACGTTTTCAGAAGTGGTTAATGTTCATTTAACTCGGGTAGGATTCCACAGGAATTCAAACTTGAAACTGTGTGTCTCCCATGAATAATAAAAGCAAAACTTCAAATATTCACTCCTGAACTTTGATCTTGCAATCAAGGAAACCAGTCTTTCTAAAAGTCTGGTGCTGTTCTATGGTTTTCAGCAATGTGTACATTTTAAAATTCAGAATCAAATTTTTCTGACTAGTTGGGTAATTGTCGCAACTACTGTAGTTACGTGCTCCCTGAAAAGGAAGTAAATTTTATTCTTTGCTCCTGATCTCTTTTCCTGGTGGAAGCACCTGGCATCCTTTTACTGGCTTCCCATTGACAATTGGGCTGTGATCAGGACCTTGGTGTGTGGTGACTGGCAGGCACAGATATTCCTCATGGATAAGATTATTATTTGAGCTCAAATGCTGTCTATATAGCATGGTGGCAAACTTAACATGTCATGCTACAGACTGACTAACTAACTAATTAACTGACTAACACTTGCACTTTGGCTACTTGCCATCTGGGGATACCCATCTTGGATCAGACAAAATACTAAGGTGCCAAACAGGAAGAGGTTCAGTCTTTGGCCTGACAGACTGTAGTGTTGGCAAAAAGCCAGTGCTGCAGTTGTCTATCTATATACTTTGCCAGAGTTTAGGATATGCCTGAGAGGTCATGGCAAGGAGGGGGAGAAATCCTTATGCAATGTTGATAAAATCTGCTAGTATAAAACACATGAAATGCAATTGTAGTAATTCTAGAATTTCTTTAAACTGCAGGTAGTTGGGAAGAATGATCAGCTACTGAGTTTTTACTGCTATTTCAAGAAGTATTTTTTTTATAACAAATTAGCCTCCTTTTCCCCCACCTCATCCAAGCAGAGTGCATGTGCTTCATTTTTATGTCATTTTGGGGTTCATGAAAGAGTAAACTATTTGATTAAGCTTTTCTCTGAGAAGCAAGTGACACTAAAAATGAAAGTAATTGCCTGGCTCCTCCTCCTTGAGTCATGCAGACCAATAAGTTTCCTGGTCTGTGCTGACTTAGGTGATTTTGGGACATTGGCAAAATGCTACAATTGGCTTTCGTGCCACTCGATAAGCAGCAGCCATTGTCTGGTGCTACACCAAAGTACCCGTTATTCATATGACAAGTGAGTGTCTGTCTTCAAATAATCAAACTGTGGACCATATTACAGCAGAGTCTGTTCCAGTCCTCACCCAAACAATTCCAACATTAGCTGTGTGACATTCGGGGCAAGAAACCTGGCTAATTTTTAATTGCGGGTTTAGGGCGGTTATACTTTTCTGGATTATCATTTTGTAGATTTGAGTGATTGGAGAGTTCACTATTACATTTATCTGCAGTAATCTGATAACTTGTTAAATGTAGTTTCCTGCTACATGATTTGACTAAGCTTTTCTTTTGAAAAGCAAGAGGCACAAAAGGAAAAAGATGAAACTAAGAAAGAACTTGTGTTTCTCTAGTGCCTTTCACTACCTCAAGCTGTCTCAAAGTGCTCTACAACCAATGAAGTACTTTTGAAGTGTTGTCACTGTAGGAAACACTGCATCCAATTTGCGCATAGTAAATACACATAAACAGGGATGAGATATTGACCAGAAAATCTGTTTTAATGGCATGGACTCTAAGGGCCATATGGCCTCCTTTTTCATGCTGTAACCTTTTCTATGATTCTAATAGTGTTGATTGAGGGATAAATATTGGCCTGGACGCTGGGGAGAACTCCCCTGCTCTTCCTTGAAATAGTGCCACGGAATCTTTTACGTCCTTCTGAGAGGGCAGATGGGGCTTCGGTTTACCGTCTCATCCAAAAGTCAGCACCTCTGACAGTGCCGCACTCCCTCAATACTGCATTGGAGTGTTAGCCTAGATTTTGTGCTCAAGTCTCTGGAGTGGGACTTGACCCCACAACCTACTGACTCAGAGGTGAGATTGATTCCTAATTATCTTCCTTTTCAGTCTGGAAAATGCCTGCCATTGCAGCTTTCTCTTTTTTAAAAAAAAACCTGACCGATGCATGGGAAGTCAATTTGTTTTTTTTCATGAGTTCACCACCTGAGCAAGACTTATGCAAGGCACTCCAACAGAATGGGCGTGATGTTTTATCAATTACTGAGACAACCTAACAAATTATTCTTTCAGTCTTTGGGGAAAATTGGCCTTTTTAACCACCTTTCCCAGTACCCTTTTTCAACGTGTGTGAATGCATCTTTCTTTAAAACACAACCCTTAAATATAACTTTTTTTCCCCAAATCTGTTCTGTGCACAATTGATCAAAAAAAGTCAGATGTTCAAAATCACTCTTGGTATTGACTGATCATGTCCTTTTGAACAGTGAGTTAAAAGTGTTTAATATGTAACCACAAGTTTCAAGAATGGCTGTGCATTTTAATTTACTAATTTTAATCACTCACTTTGTCTGAAGTCAGATAATCAGACAAACATATAATTAAATTGCAGTTCATAAACTTAAAAGCAACATTTACAATGAGTATATACAGATTAAGCTCATGTTCTCATGAGGAAAATTTTTTATTGTCTAAGATTTGTTTAATGTATGTTTCCTGACAAACACAGTAGATCCAACTGTAGCTCATTCTAGTTAAACGAAAGTTTGCTATTATATCAATAGAACCTTCAGCAATTTAAATCAGCAAACCAATCTGATATGGCATTAAACAATCTGTCTCTTAATTGTCAGCCACCATTTGACAATTAAACAAGTAAAATCTATATTTGTGATACCCTGTATGGTTGGGAAAATTAAAGCCTAGTATTGTGTATCCAGTCACATGATACAAGGTCACTGCCCGTCAAATTAGATTATTCAATTACAAGCTTGTCATCCAGCAGGAAAGAAAATGTCATTCTGAAGATTTGTCATTTCAAACCATTGATAATACTGTCTTAACACTGCAAACCATGTGTTACCACTTGGTTACGTGGAATGCTGGTTTGTAACAGTGTCGAACTCTTCCTACCCTTTCTGAACTGAGTAAAATATACTGCATCTGAACAATATTTCCATAGAAGTAGAATTATTTGACTGAAATTTTTCTTGTGCTTAAGGTATATTGCTGAATTCTTAAAGCTGCAATAGCTTAATTACACCAACAGTTTAGGTCAACCAAGCTTTTCCTACCTAAAGATTTTATTGCTGTTCATCAATGAAGTAAATTCTTTGGTTGTTTTTGTGATCGATACCATCCTCTGACTGACTGCTATCTGTATAGCCGGACATGCATTACACTGCTGGTTGCACCTTGCTGCGTCTTCCATTTGAGCTCGGTGGATGCATGTGCTGAACTCTGCTTTTACCTTCAACCTCTTCCTCCGAAATCAATTTTAAAAAAAAACCCACTAAAATTAGCAAGGATTATGCTACGATATGAAATCAATGGAACATTTTGGAAACAAGATAAGGAATTGTCAGGACTTTTAGTTTGATATTGATCTGACAAATCCAAAATATGATTTGGAAATCCAAACACTAGTATTTTTGGGTTGTGGTGAATTCGGAATACAAAGCACCAATCTCGGTAATGTTTACCTTGAAGGATTGCTGAGATTAAAATTTCTCTGGAACTGGCGTTGAAATTACATTTCTTGATTCTACTATATGAACACGTAACACATTAGACTGAAATTTCTCTGCTACTTTACCAAAGGTGTTAACCTTTTCATAATAAATGGGTTAATGCTTTTGCTAAAATAGCAAAAGTTTATGGCAAAGGCGTCAAGTGGTCATATGCTGGTATCCCATGGTGTAACCTAAGTGCACATGTAATTAGACAATTGGCTAAAACACATCCAAGTAACTAATTTTGCACGTCTTGATGTGGAGTGTGAAATTATCTTAATTTTGTGCCTGTCAAGGTTGCGAACAATGGGGAACTGGAACAAGTTCCTTTTTGGACACTATCTTACCAGGTTGTACCTGACCCAAATGCAGAGATAATTTCCCTTTATTCCACTCCCAACAGTATGACTCATCCCCCAATTTTAGATTATTACTATTGCACCAGTGACATTTTTCCATTTCCTACACCAGTCATCCTTGTAGCCACTCTGAAATATTGCCAAATTTATGCTGGTTAGAAGCAGTTTTGTACTGTGGGACTGCACCCATTAGGAATTGGTTTGGGACTGCCCAAATTCACTTCACATTCTTTAATTTCTAAGAAGAAATTTATCATGCAGCTGCTAGTCTGGAGGACAGGATACAGCCACTACTGATTTTTTTTGTTTTGTGAGGTCTGGCTGTCGCAGTATCGTAGGTTCAAATTTCAAGCAATTTTCAGAAAGAAATCTTCTATTTATATAGAACCTTATTATGCTTATCAAACATTCCAAAGCACATCATGTTTGATAAATTGCTTTATAGCTGCAGTCACTTGTGAATAATAATGAATACTTTGCAATGAAATGCAACCTATATTTGCACATGTAAGACTGATTGTGTGTCCACTAATGAATCAGTTGTTTTCATGAAGGTTTCAAGACTTCTAAACTTTGCACTGCTACTAAATTTCAGCTTTGTGTTTTTGTAAGGGGAAAGAATGGGGAGCCAGAAAAGTGATGAAATGTTGTAATGTCGGAATTTTGAAAACTTGAAGTATTTGTAATGGTGGTGACGATCCGGATTCTTTCCCCTCAGTCTGGTTCAGTAATAACTGAAGTCGAATACATTTTAAAGTTCAACACATCTTTAATAGCAGGGTTCTTAGTCTGCAGCATTGATTTGGACTCCTGATAGAGTCCCTCTATGCTGGCAGAGTAAGAACAAGAAACATACAGAAATCCACACGTTTTTATACAAATCAATAGGGTTGGAACATACTTAACGAGGGTCAACACCAATCATAAGCCGGGCATAGGTTGCCATGCGAGGTTACATTATTTCCGGCCAATCATAAATCGTCCATGTGCTGATCATGCTGCTGTTAGACATCAAAGGGGATAACTTCCTCACTTTCCAACTTGGAATGTTCTTCCCTGTTCCTTCTGTTCCTTATCTCCCAACCTGGAATGTCTTTCAACTTTGGCTAAGCTCGTTACCTATATTGATCTGCCATGAACATGGAGACATCCAGACCAGTCCTTGACTCACATCAAAGACCTATCATTGATAAGACAATGCAGGCCTGCTGACTAAGCAAACATATGGCCCAGCAGGAGGGCCAGGCCACTTGTATCAATCTCAGTTACTAACTAATTAACCCTTTCTAACCATTTTGCATTCTGCTTCTTTGCCACGTAGGCATTTTAATATTTTACCGAAAACTGACCATGTAGGGATTCTCAGTGGCAGCTCCTCAAAGAGTGATAAATAAAACCTGTTGCACTGGTCGTGGTATATTGCTGGATTTGTTTCATAAATATCTGTACTGGTTTAGTCTTACCTGAAGATGACACTCACTTCTGTGTCCAGTAGTGCACTATGTCTGTGTTTGTATTTGTGAAGGGAGTGGAAAAACGGCTTGTAAAATGTGTTTGTTTTATGTATGGAATAATAGATGGTTACCATGGTGATGAGCGTTTAGGTTATGTTCTATATTGGTCGGCCTTTGTTTTGTGACATTATTGAGTGGAGACTTTGCTTTGTCAGGTGAGATTGTTAAAGGACCTGTATAAATGTCGCAGTGCAGCAAAATCAACACTGCTAGAGATTGTGAAAATAACACAAGTCATTATTTGCTATCATGCCATCGTTTAGTACCCTAAAAAGAGACTTAACCAGCATGCTTAGTTTCAGTTTTTTTGTATAGAAGAAAAATATTTTCAGTATCAACAGACAGGATTTAAGTTGCATAGCTAATTTACTAACTAAATTAGTTAAATTGCTATAGATGAATACAAACCAGTATTGGCCAAACTCCAGTATGCTTTGTGGACCCCACCGAGAATGCTGAATGCCATAATTCCCATGCCAGTTGAGTTAGTAGTTTGACATGGTCCGAAAGCTTTCGGATAACCTTTCAGAAATACTCCTATTGACTGACTTAATTTTATTTGCATCAGGAGCACCAAGCATGGCTTCAATCATGGTTTTCCATAACTAGAAGTTTTCTTTTTATAAAGAGAATGTTTGTTTTAAAATGACGATCCGGATTCTTTCCCCTCAGTCTGGTTCAGTAAAAACTGATTCGAATACATTTTAAAGTTCAACACAACTTTAATAGCAGGGTTCTTAGTCTGCAGCATTGATTTGGACTCCTGATAGAGTCCCTCTATGCTGGCAGAGCAAGAACAAGAAACATACAGAAATCCACATGTTTTTATACAGATCAATAGGGGTTGGAACATACTTAACGAGGGTCAACACCAATCATAAGCCGGGCATAGGTTGCCATGCGAAGTTACATTATTGCCGGCCAATCATAGATCGTCCATGTGCTGATCATGCTGCTGTTAGACATCAAAGGGGATACTTCCTCACCTTCCAACCTGGAATGTTCTTTTCTGTTCCTTATCTCCCAACTTGGAATGTCTTTCAACTTTGGCATTTACCTGAGGAAGGAGGAAGTCTCCGAAAGCTTGTGAATTTAAAATAAAATTGCTGGACTATAACTTGGTGTTGTAAAATTGTTTACAACTTTGGCTAAGCTCGTTACCTATATTGATCTGCCATAAACATGGAGACATTCAGACCAGTCCTTGAATCACATCAAAGACTCTTCATTGATAAGACAATGCAAACCTGCTGACTACGCAAACATATGGCCCAGCAGGAGGCCAGGCCACCTGTACCAATCTCAGTTACTAACTAATTAACCCTTTCTAACCATTTTGCATTCTGCTTCTTTGCCACGTAGGCATCTTAATATTTTACTGAAAACTGACCACATAGGGATTCTCAAAAATGCAATTTACTCAATGGAAAAATCTAATTCAGAAATCATTTCTTAAAATTATTCATCAGTTTTCATTTTAAAATCCAATTTGCTGTTTTCCCATCGAAGATTTTTTCCAGGAAAATCACCGTTGGCATTTTATTAAGATGTTAGGCCGAAAGAACACAAAAGATTAATTTTAGCTATCGTACAGTTTTTTAAACAAGTAGTCGAATTGAAATCACTGCTAAATCAACAAGAGCAGATGCTAAACAAAATAACTTAAAATTTCTGAACTCTTTGTCGTTGGGTGATACACCAAGTTATTTAAACGTGTTTAAATTTAATCCAGTGAATTGGGTGACATGCAAATTTATTCACTGGGATTCAGTCCTATATCTGAAGAGTTGAAGGATTGTGAGATGACTCAATTTTAAAAACGCTTAAAAAAAATCAGGTTTTTTTTGTCTGCCTTGTTCCCCATAGTAACTGAAAATTCGAACATCCAAATTTTTTTTCAGGTAATGCTTACATTAACTTGCTTATATTTTACCTGAAACAGCTGCTGTTCTTTGGTTTTAAGTGTAAAAATAACAAACAGTTGATTTATTTTTCTCAGTGGAAAGCTCTTCCTGTTTCATTACGGCTTCATATATGGTTAAAAATGTTTGTTTTTGAATAAACACGGGAAGAAGAGAGGCCTGGAAGAATGTGGGATCAAATATCTGAAAAGCATGTAGACCATGAAGTATGGAACTTTTATCTGAATGTTATGACAAGTTTTTATTTTTCTATGTTGTATAATTATATGCAACATTAAATTTAAGGCATATAGGGAGAAATCACCAGTTACAGCTTTGTATTTGCTTACAAGAGCAGTGGCAGTTAACTGGAAGTATTCATCTGGCAGTGTTTGTAGCCAAGTTTTTTTTTGCAGGAAGTAATGTTGGAGAGGTGGGAGTTTTAATAAAATTTTGTCTTTATAGGGACAGGATTGGTTTAGGAGAATCTATTCCAACTTTTTATTGTAATTATGGTTATTTCTTCTTTAATGTGCAACAACTTGCATTTATATAGCACCTTTTTTAATTAGTAAATTGTCCAAAAGCACTTAACAGGAGTGTTGTCAAACAAAATTTGACAACGAAGCACAAAAGGAAATATTAGAACAAGTGACCAAAAGCTTGGTTAAAGAGGTAGATTTTAAGGAGCATCTTTAAAGGAGGGAGAGGTAGTGAGGTTTAGGGAGGGAATTCCAGAGCTTCAGACCTAGACAACTGAAAGCTTGGCCGCCAACAGTGGAGGGATGAAAATTGGGGATGCACGAGTGGCCAGAATTGGAGGAGCGCAGAGATTGCGTCGGGCTGGAGGAAGTTAGAGGTAAGGAGGGGCGAGGCCATGGGGAAATGTGGAAGCAAGGAGGAGAATTTTAAAATCGAGGTGGTGTTAGACCGAGAGCAAAGATTTACCCTTCCTCGTTAAATTTTTCTTTTTTTTTGTTAAACATTTCCTCTTGCTTCAAAAAAAATACTGTACTGCCTATCTTCTCTCTCTGCGTTTGGTGTAGATTTGCTGTCATGTTCTTTAAATGTTCAAATATATCATCTTTTCATTCCTTCTTTTCCCCAACCCCTCATATCATCCACCACTGACCTGGGTACTTGGAGAATGCAAAGGTGTGAACTTGTGTCTTGCTGGGCCGTGATGATCAAAAAATTCTATTGGAGCCAAACATAGCTTTGCTACCTTTTTTTAATACTAAATTAAAAAAAATTAGCTTGTGTAGTGTAAAATGTCAAGTTTTGAAATTGGAATTCTTTGTAATCTTATTTGTTTTGCTATTAAATCAGTTACATTTTTTGCATGTGAAAGTTCTTTCTCTTTCTCCGCCCCCCCCCCTTCCCCCCATGTCAAAGACTGCTGGCATTACCAAAATTAATTAGTATAAAATATATTGCACTGTAATGGTGTGACATTTAGTTATTAAGCCTGTTCTTGCCCAAAAATTTTGCCATGTTTTTATGAAGTAGTTGTTTGCATTAAATGCTTGCTTTAAATTCCAGAATACAGGAAAGATTTCAGCAAATTGAGTTTTTATAATTTAAAACATACAGAAGCAGGTTTTTTTTCTGCAGAGGAAATAACTAAGTCAACCATGGTTGCATTCTTAATCTACTGCAGTGCTCTCAAGTGAATAATATATTGGATGTAGACTTGTCAGTTATGCTTTGCTATGGCAATACTGTACCTATGTAAATATATTGCATCCTTGCTACAGACCATTATGACTACTATTAAATACATTTGTTATATAGTAGGTACAGCTCAGGAGTCCACCATTTGGCCTATCGTCCCTTTGCCGTGTAAGGCTGTGTTATTTTCTTATCAGCTCATGAAACCTGCTCCTTCGACAGACCTTGTGCCGTTGATCTATTTAGGGTATTTTATTCCGTATTTTATCTTGTGGGGAGGAGGATCACTTGTCATCAAAACAACTTTTGTCTTCAATATAGCACAACATGGTGCTTCACAAGGGAATAGGAAAGATGGGACACAAGGTTAGAGGTGATGATGGTATGGTTGAAGATCCAAGTTTGAAGACGGGTAAGAGATATGGGAAGGTGCATGGCTTTAGGAAGATACTTCCAGAATATATATGCATATGGTTGGAGCCTCTGCCGTGGATAGTGGAATCGGGGAGGGAGCGCATATGACATCAGAGTCAAAAGAATGGAGATTGTGAGCTGTGACATTGGGTTGGAGGAGGTTGCAGAGATATGATGGCATAAGGCATGGAGGGGTTTGCAAATCAGAACAAGGATTTTGAAATCAATATACTGAAGTATGGGCAGTCAGTCGGAGGTGGCGAGGACAGGGTTGATCGGTGAACGGGATTTAGTATGGGATAGAGTGCGGGTGGGTGGAGTTGTGAATAAGTTTGTGTGGCTTGGAGCTGGGGAGGCCAACATGAAGGGTGTTTTGAGAAGTAGTCTGGAGACAAAAGCATATGAGGGTTTCAGTGAGGATGAGATGCATGTCGAGGTGGAAAAGCAATCTTGGATGGATGTCGTATTTGAAGCTCCACTCAGGGTTAAGCAGAAAATGAAGGTTGTGCACTCTGATTTAGCCTGAGTGGGCAGCTGGGAAGGGAGGGAGGTGGGGTTGGTGGAACTGAGGGGTGGAATTTCTGGCAAGCAAAACCAGAATACCTCGTTATCCCACTGTTCAACACTGGCTATTCACCCCATGGACAAGAGTCCTGCACCATTCCTTACTACACTCAGACACAGAAGAGTTGCTTTGTCCTGTGAATTATTTTATCATCTCATTCTATACTTGGATCTGATTTACTTTTTAAAAAAAACTTATGTGCCTTGTGTAGCCTGCTTGATATCTTGTGTAATCTTCATATCAAAACATGAGTAACAAAATGTTGTGATATGGCAATGGTATAATAAACATCTAGAATTATTGTACATCAGGTTGTTCTGTTTGTACAATATTATCCTTGCCATGAATGTCATGAAGAACTAAATGAGTGAGTGACCTCATGAGAGGTAAATACATGTCATCCTCTTTTTCTCAACTGCACCACCTTCTGTGTTTAATTAGTGTGAAGCTTTGACTGATGTGCAGTGAATGATTTAATTTGTGTCTGCTGCGTATCGTGTGATCTTGGGTCAGGTGTGGTTCCTCTCGGTTGTAGATACTGATGGTTAACATGTTGAAGTGCATCTGATGCAAGTATTAGCTAATTAACAGCTCAGGAGCGAGACTCTGTTACTATGTCATTAGAATGCCTAGTAACTATTATGTCCATAGAATTAACTAGTTTTATAATTGCAATTATTAACAACAGTGTGACTTGGGTCAACCCAGGTATAACATTTGGTTTAGTTCAGGTTGTTTTGATCTTAACCGAAGTGATATGCTCCGTGCTGTCCTAATTTTAGTTAGTGTAGCAGATGGCATAATGCTCTTCTGCTTCACAGCCAAGCTAGAATCCCCATCTAAGTGGGATCTTTGTTCTAAGATGCAATCATTATATAGAGAGCTGCTTGGTATATATGAACAGTTGCTGTGCATTGGGCAAACTTATCAAATGATTTGTGGTTGTATAAAGTGCCTGTTTAAATAATCTCCTGAAGTGGTAATGGAACACTATATATTCCTTAATTGGTGTTAGTGGGAGAATTCATAATATTGTTATTGCTAACACTCTGAATTAACACTTAATTTCAATCTTTTTTTTTAAGTACTGCTTCTGCTACCCTGCAAGACCACTGTTTTCAGTGTGAATGTATGGTAGTTACCAGTACACCAATGTGCAGCCCGACCTTGTTTTACAGGTAGCTTTGTGGGACATTAATTAATGAAATAGGCTCATTACTGCATCTCAATCCAGCTCATCTTGAGGTGATAGGCCCCGCTGAGTCAGCAGTAAGCCAGAGCAACACTTGCTTTTGTTTTGCTTTTAAATGATGTACTTCGAGATGAGGTGTGCGTGTGCACTCAGGAATGGTTTCGTTCTTTTCCTGCTGAGTTCTACATATCTCAACTGGGAAGGGGAGCAAATAAGTGTAGAGCGCAAGATATTGACTTTCTTAATATTAAAAATAACTTCTCCTGTGTATCTGGGTGTTGGATGACGAATAATGCTTTTGTTTTAATTTTTACATGGGAGTATTAAGCCTAGGACCTGAGTTTGTTTCCATTATTTTCTGCTGGATCCTTTCAAAGATGATTTTTGCACACAATTATGCATTCCTTAGGAAATCAGGAATAATGGGATTTGTAACAACTGATTTATTGTAGTTATCAGTTATTGGAACGTAGGTTTAATCCACCCAAAATTAAACTGATCAAAAATGATACATTCTAAAGGCTGAATGAAAATTTAATATCCTGTGCTATAATGCATCATTTTAGAAGCCAACAAATGACAGCACAGAAGGCGGCTCCTGTGCCCGTGCGAACTCTTCAACTGGAATTATCTATTCTGATCCTTTTTTATATTTTCCAAATATTTATCCAGTTCCTTTTTAAATGATTGTCTCAATAGCCATGTGTAAACATTCCATATTCTTGTAACCCTTTGTATGAAAATGTTTCTTGTAAACTTCCCACTTTGTTCTTACGGTCCTGAGTCAGAACCCCTAGTTACCAATTCACTGTTCAGTGGAAACTATGTTGAAAGACCCCACCTCGTGTGGATATAGTTTTTCTGTTTGTTAATTCAAGTGCTAAATGTACAAAGACTTAAAAATAACATCGAACAAATTCTTCAATTATAATGCATGCTATCTAAAGTGGAATGGTAATTGAAGCACTGCATCAACATATGCATGGTACTGTACAAAAGCCAGTCGAGATGGCTCATGGCTGATTAGAATTTATAGATTGTATTCAGTTGATTAACACAATCCTAGATAATTGGCTAAAAAAATTATTTAAGGCAGTGCTACTCAGTTTCTGCTATGCACAGAAATTGCATTAATTTCAATAAGTGGGCATACAATGGGGATTTAAAAATAACTCTGGCAAATATTTTAACTTAACCTGTTTGGCAGGAAACTGATTGGATTGGCCACCTGTTTTACTCCTTGCCTGATTTTACTTTCCATTAACTACAATTGGGTACGGGGTGTAAAACGTGCAGTTGATCACAGACTAGTTAGGTTAAGATTAGTCCCTTTAGGTGCTAGCCTTGCCGCTGAGTCAGAAGGTTGTGGGTTCAAGCCCCACTCCTAGACATTTTGAGCACACAATACAGGCTGATACTTCATTGCAGTACTGGGGGATTGCTGCACTATCGGAGGTGCAATCTTTCAGATGAGACATTAAATCGAGGCTCTGTCCATCCTCAAGTGGATGTAGGAGGTCCCTTGTCACTTTTTGAAGAGCAGGGGAGCTCTCGCTGTGTGCAAAATTTGCTTCCCTACATTACAACAGTTCCAAAGTACTACTTTGGCCGTGAAGCACTTTGGGGATGTCTTGTGGTAGCGAAAAGTACGATAAAATGCAAGTTCTTTTCTTAATTCAATTTTAAAGATAAGGAAATGTAGACTCCTATTGATGAGGTTGAATTTTGCTGAGGATGGCAGCCTTGTTTGTTGAAACATTTGGGGATATTGTGTTTTTGTGGGTACACATTTTTGTGTCTCATTGTATTTGGGAGAGGGCCCTGCTCATTGCTAATGGTTAAGCCATTCAACAGATCCAGTTTCAATTTCTTCACTTTGCAGCTCCTGGAGGTACATTACAAGACTATTACATGGTCTTTATTTTTACACAAAATTCACTTATGAATTTTTTTTCCCAAGTACCTGTCTTCAAATCTGTCGTTGCTACTGATTTCCCCAGTTGGTTCAGTGAGCTAACATAATTAGCTGAGCCATACAGACTGAGGGTTAGGCCTGAGGCCAGTAGTAGGGATGTTCCAAGTAGTTGCAGCTGATTCCCAACCCAGATTATTGCAAGACTGTTGGTTGGGATGTCTTGATAGGATTGGGCCCAATTTGTGATGCCTCTTCATGGTTGTCGTCTGCTAACATTTGTTGTTGAAGCTTCAACATGAAGAATGGAGATCTGGACCAGGTACAGGGGGTGCTCTGCATTGAAGGAACTGTATCCTAGTAAGGAGTCTATGCCTTCAGGAGGGAAGGGGACAACATTGACAAGGAGAGGGCTAATCATCAGCTTTATCTTTTACATTTTGGTTGACTTTATTTTGTTTCTAACTTTGTATTTGGTATGGCAGCAGAGCCAGTAGTGAGAATGAAATGTGCCTCATCATTGATTACTCAGCTGCTTTCTGATGGGTGAGTAGCACTAAAGCCACATTGCAACTTTTTAATGAATAAATAAAAGCACGACAAAAATGTAATCGTCTGTTCAAATTGTGCAGAATTTTTTTTAATCCTCCAATGTACAGTTGCCACAGTGCATGGTGCTGCAAGGATTTATTGAATCCCTGATCAGATCAATTTAGATTAGCCTTCTTAAAAAGTTAAGTAGGATCACTCCACAATTTATTATACATACACTGACTATGATGCAAGCTTTGTGATGTGGACAAAGGATATTATTACATCTTGTATGCTCATAATGAACGCCTTGATGTGTCATGACTGATGCCTGTCAAATGCAGAAATTTGAAGTCAACACAGGGAATGAATCAGAAGGAAAAGTACCAGATAGAGATTTCAACTTTCTTTATCTGATCTGGTTACAAATTGTTTTGCACTTTATTTTCATAGTTTCCTCTTTGATTACAGCCTTGCTCTGTAACTCACTTCCAGGTTTGTAAGATTTATTTTATCCCTTTGTGGATCATCCACCTGCATACATATGTACAGATTACAATATGCATGTAACTTTGCAGATCATAAGGTAGCTCTTCATGAAAAGTCTCTAGCTTGATATGACCTGTGTTTCTTGAGTTGATAGACAGCATTAATTTGAAGTTTCTTGGAAGTAACTTTTTGTATGATTGTGGCATTAGATTATGATAAATTTTTCTTAGTGATGACTCAGGTGTTTACATATATACAAGTTATATTCTTTCCTGGACACCCATCTGAATCTTTTGGTGTGGTTGTGATGTGAGATTTGCCTATGCTTGGATGGCATGGAGTAAATCTTCCCATGTATACAGTACAAGGAAGCTTTTCTGAGGCATACTTTTAAGCATTTTGAGTGCATTCTCAATTCTATCAACCTGTCCCATATAAAGGTGTTTTTAAAAAAAAACCTGAGCAATGTTACATGCAGCAACTTCTTTTCCATGGAAGATAAAGATACATTAGGTGATGCACTAGTTTCAACAGTTCTTTTCATTAGCACAGTAATCTTCCAATTGCTTTTTTGACAAATCAGACAATGATTTTTGCTAAACTTCTTGTGTAGATGTCTTGGGGGAACATGGTTTTGAATATTTGGCTTCAAAAGCCACCTAACTTTTTCTTCAGTGTCATCTCCACATGTGTAATGTTAATAAACCACTGTGTGCCTTCACCACTGCTAAGATACTTTTTATTAGTCCTGTAAGAATTCTGGAACTTGGGGGAAGATTTCCTCAGGAAATGTATCGTCATTTATAGTGAAGTTGTTAAAAACACAGTAGAAAACTTCACCCAACAAGTTAAAATCCTGTGCAAATAGTTGGTTTTGAATTTCAAATGGATTTTTTAATTTTAATGAAGTAAGCAGATGGTGTACTTTTGATCCTAGATCAGATCTATTTTAAATTGCAAATGGTTTGTTTCATACATAGATTAATGGTTTGGAGCTTGTGACTGGGTGGTGAGTTTCATTTATTTCTTCACTTGCATATGCAGGTATCACTTGTCAATTGTATTATAAATTTTTAAAATTTAATTACCTAGCATTACATAATGTACAGCACTGAAACAGGCCATTTGGCCCAACAGGTTTATGCTCCACACGAGCCTCCTCCCACCCTTCTTTATCTAACCCCATCAATATATCCTCCTATTCTTTCTCCCTCACGTTTATCTAGCATTCCCCTTGAAAGTATCTGCTATTTGCCTCCACTACTCCTTGTGGTAGTGTGTTCCACATTCCAACCACTCTCTGGGTAAAGAAGTTTTCTCCTGAATTCCCTATTGAATTTATTAGTGACTATCTTTTATGTTTATGGCCCCTAGTTTTAGACTCCTCACAAGTGGAAACATCTTCTATGCATCTACCCTATCCAACTTTTTTTTTCCCCCAGAGAAAAGAGCCCCAGTCTGCTCAATCTTTCCTGGTAGGTATAACTTCAGTTCTGGCATCATCCTTTTGCACATTCTCCAGTGTCTCTATCCTTACAATATGGCTGTCGCTGGCATTTATTGCCTATCCCTCGTTGCCCTCAAAGGTGGTGGTAGGCTGCTTTCGTGAACTGCTGTTGTCCATGTGGTGAAGGTGTTCCCATAATTCTGTTGGGTAGGGATCAAACAAGCTGCTTTGTCTTGGATGGTGTCTAGCTTTGAGTGTTGCTGAAGCTGCACTCATCCAGGCAAGTGGAGAGTATTCCATCACACTCCTGACTTGTGCCTTGTAGATGGTGGAAAGGCTTTGGGAAGTCAGGAGGTGAGTCACTCGCTGCAGAATACCTAGCCTCTGACCTGCTCTTGTAGCCACAATGTTTATATGGCTGGTCCAGTTAAGTTTCTGGTCAATGGTGACCCCCAGGATGTTGCTGGTGGGAGATTCGGTGATGGTAATGCCATTGAATGTCTCGGGGAGGTGGTTAGACTCTTTCTTGTTGGAGATGGTCATTGTCTGGCACGAATGTTACTTGCCCCTTATCAGTCCAAGCCTGGATGTTGTCCAGGTCTTGCTGCATGTGGGGATGGACTGCATTATCTGAGGGGTTGTGAATGGAACTGAACACGGTGCAATAAGTGAACATCCCCACTTCTGACCTTTTATGGGGGGGGGGAAGGTCATTGAGGAAGCAGCTGAAGATGGTTGGGCCTCGGCCACTGCCCTGAGGAACTCCTGCTGCGATGTCCTGCTGAGATGATTGGCTTCCAACAACCACTACCATCTTCCTTTGTGCTAGGTATGACTCCAGCCACTGGAGAGTTTTCCCCCTGATTTACATTGACTAAAATTTTACTTGGGCTCCTTGGTGCCACAATCGGTCAAATGCTGCCTTGATGTCAAGGGTAGTCACTCACACCTTAACTCTGGAATTCAGCTCTTTTGTCCATGTTTGGACCAAGGCTGTAATGAGGTCTGGAGCTGAATGATCCTGGCAGAACCCAAACTGAGCATTGGTGAGCAAGTGCCACTTGGTAGCACTGTCTGATGCCTTCCATCATTTTGCTGATTGAGACTAGACTGATGGGGCAGTAATTGGCCAGACTGGATTTGTCCAGCATTTTGTGGACAGGACATACCTGGGTAATTTTCCACATTGTCGGGTAGATGCCAGTGTTGTAGCTGTGGAACAGCTTGGCTAGAGGCGCGGCTAGTTCTGGAGCACAAGACTTCAGCTAGGATGTCGTCGGGGCCCATAGCCTTTGCTGTATCCAGTGCACTCAGCGGTCTCTTGATATCATGTGGAGTGAATCGAATTGATTGAAGACTGGCTTCTGTGATGGGGATCTCCCTGGAGGAGGCAGAGATGGCTCATCCACTTGGCACTTCTGACTGAAGATGGTTGCAAATGCTTCAGCCTTTCTTTTGCATTCACATACTGGACTCTGCCATCATTGAGGATGTTCACAGGGCCTCCTCCTCCCTTTTAGTAGTTTAATTGTCCACCACTATTCGTGACTGATATGGCAGGACTGCAGAGCTTTGATTTGATCCGTTGATTGTGGGATCACTTAGCTCAGTCCAGAGCATGCATGCATGTAGTCCTGTGTTGGGCCTCTGGATTACTAGTCCAGTAGCATAACCACTATGGTACCGTACTCTTTAAAACACCACCCCCCAAATGGTGCTGGTACTGCAGTGGCAACAGCAGTGTTAACAATGAAACTGCTACCAATGCAGTAAATGCTGACCCACTTGCAATACTCAATTTGGAATTAGGCAGGTTTCTAAGTTAGCAGAAGGTAAAAAGTTGGTTATTTTCATTAAGAAATTTATAATTGGGTGGCCAATTGTTGCCTTTACTCATTCCTATGTGTTTAGTAAGCATATATTGATAAACCTAAAGTGCGACTTGCTCTGGGGGAAAAGGAGGCAATTTGAGCTTTGCTTTAAAGAACATTTGGAAATATGTTTTTATGTTTTTGCTCTCTTCTGCCAAATGTACTGTGAAATGTTGCAAGATGGACACTTTATAAGATATCCTAGACTTTTTTTTAAAAGAAGAAAAAGTAACATTTTGCCCAGAAAACTGATCGGATTTGTTTCTACTAGCTGTCCTTGATCTGCTGAGTCTGAAATGATAGTACAATATGTTTCAAGACCACACTGCTCCAAAGCTGTGATTTCTGTGCTATTGACGCAATCCATTATTTCTCATTTGCTTACCGTTCTTGTACCTTGAGATGGTCCCATCTTCTATCTGGGGAGAATACTGTGACCGCAATCCTTCAAGGAGTTTTATACTCTCTAAACTTGAAGTAGTGATCTTCTGGCGCCATACAGTTCGAAGCCCTGGCCACAGGCCAGACCATGGTTCTATTTTCTCCATCAGCAGCAATATTTTGTGTATCTCTTAAATATAAAATCTTACTAATCTGCAGGTTTTTTTCTTGAATAAACCTGTACTGTGAATGTCATCAAGCATCAGTGAACTGCAACATACTGACCCTTGGAGTCAGTATCTGCAGCTGGCACAAACTAGTCCCAAAGCTGAATGAAACCTCTCCATGAATATGAAACTCCATATGCTGCAAAAGAAATTGCAGGCATCAGGGTGTGATTGGAGCAGTAATCTAACCTCTGGTTTCAGATGATGTCACTTTTTTGCAGTCTATAATATGAGCTCAGATTACATTATTGTATTGTAATTGCTTTCAGGTAACAATTATTCTCTCTACACTTGTTTCCATTAACTTTTTTTCAATAAAATGTAGAGAAGGTTGAACTGCTGGTACATGATGTGTTTTATGTTTTAAAACAAATTGCTGGTGTTTAGTTAGTGCAGTAATTAAATTTTAGGGTTCTATTGATGATCATAAACTAATCAAACTTTACTGTTTTATGATTTATAAACTCATTAGAGCCATTCAGTTGAATGCCAATTTTTACCTTTTTTTATTGCTGTAAAATTCTTGTGGGTGGAGAACTGTGAAAACACCAGTGGGTAATATGTTAGAACAGTATTTTGATCCACAATTGCACTCCACACTGAAGTAAGGTGCAAATTTGTTTGTGATTCTCCAAGATCAGTTTCTGATGTCATCTGTGCCATCAGTTGGAGGCCAAGTAGTCCCCGATGGAAACACAAAAATTCCAAGGTAAATCAAATATGGTCAGTTTTGTGTACAACTTAGTGCCCAATGACTGAACTACATTGGCAGCCTTTGTGAAATGATGAATGATCCCAGAGACTTAAAGAATGGAGAGTTCATTTTTTCTACTTTTATGAGGGAAATAATTATTTTTGGATCCTGAAGATCAAGATATAAATAAACAGGGGAAGGAGCTGATTGGCTGGTAGCTGGTGAGTTTTTCAGTGTATTTAAGGCTTAGTTTACTAAAACTTAAAAATAAATTAATAAATTAAGGCATGGCAGGGCAGCTCCCTCTCATCGAATGCATGGCCTGTGCCATGTGGGAACTCCAGGACACTTTGTGTCCTGGACAACCACAGATGCAGGAAGTGTTGTCAGCTGGAGGAGCTTGAATTAAGGAGAATATAACAGTGCTGGAGAGAGAGGATGTCTTGGCGGGGTCAAGGACAGAATCTTTGGTTAGAGTTAAGAAACAATAGAGGTGCCATTACAATACACCCAGTAGTGTATCGGCCACCAACTAGTGGGAAGGATATAAAGGAGCAATTTTGCAGGGAAATTAGAGAGGTGCAAAAGCTATAGAGTAGTGATAACTGGGGACTTCAAGTATCCTAATATAGATTGGGATAACAATATAAGGGGGAGGAATTTTTGAAATGTGTTCAGGATAAGTTTCTAAATCAGTGTTTCCAGCCCAACAAGGAAGCAGGCATTGCTGGACTTTATTCTGGGAAATGAGGTGGGCCAAGTGGAGTGTGTGCAAGTGGTGGGGAGCATTTAGGGAGCAGTGATCATAGTATCATATAAGGTTTTGAATAGCAATGGAAAAGGACAAGGAGCACTCGGAGGAAAAATACCCATTTGAAGGAATTTCAGTGAAATGAGAACAGATCTGGCGGCCCGGTTAAATTGGAATCAAAGATTGGCAGGCAAAACTGTAACTGAACAATGAGTGGCTTTTAGAGAAGATATGGTTTGGGTACAGTCTCTAGGTACATCCCCATGAGGCAGAAAGGTAGGGCAACTAAAGCCAGACCTCCCTAGATGACGAGAGAGAGTAAGATGAAAAGGGGTGTATGACAGATGTCTGGTTGGTAACAAGTAAGAATCAGGCATAATATAGAAGTTCAGAGGGGTAGTGAAAGAGGAAATAAATAAGAGGGGTAAAGACAGAGTATGAGAATAGACTGGCAGCCAATATAAAAGGGAATCCAAATGTCTTCTACAGGCAAGTAAATGGGTAGTAAGAGGAGGGGTGGGGCTGATTAGGGACCATAAAGGAGATCTACTCATGGAGGCAGAGGGCATGGCCGAGGTACTAAATGAGTACTTTGCATCTGTCTTTACCAAGGCGCAAGATGCTGCCAGAGTTTCAGTGAAGGAAGATATAGTTGAGGAGATTTTTAAAATTTGTTCATGGGATGTGGGTATCGCTGGCAAGGCCAGTATTTATGCCCATCCCTAATTGCCCTTGAGAAGGTGGTGGTGAGCTGCCTTCTTGAACTACTGCAGTCCACGTGGTGAAGGTTCTCCCACAGTGCTGTTTGGTAGGGAGTTCCAGGATTGACCCAGCAACGATGAAGGAACGGCGACATATTTCCAAGTCGGGAAGGTGTATGACTTGGAGAACGTGCAGATGGTGGTGTTCCCATGTGCCTGCTGCCCTTGTCCTTCTAGATGGTAGAGGTCGTGGGTTTGGGAGCTGCTGTCGAAGAAGCCTTGGAGAGTTGCTGCAGTGCATCCTGTGGATGGTACACACTGCAGCCACTGTGTGCCGGTGGTGAAGGGAGTGAATGTTTAGGGTGGTGGATGGGATGCCAATCAAGCGGGCTGCTTTGTCCTGGATGGTGTCAAGGGGATCTGGTTAGACACTTGTTGGAGATGGTCCTTGTCTGGCACGGATGTTACTTGCCACTTATCAGCCCAAGCCTGGATGTTGTCTAGGTCTTGCTGCATGCAGGCACGGACTACTTCATTATCTGAGTGGTTGTGAATGGAACTGAACACTGTGCAATCATCAGCAAACATCCCCACTTCTGACCTTATGATGGAGGGAAGGTCACTGATGAAGCAGCTGAAGATGGTTGGGCCTAGAACACTGCCCTGAGGAACTCCTGCAGCAATGTCCTGGGGCTGAGATGATTGGCCTCCAACAACCACTACCATCTTCTTTTGTGCTAGGTATGATTCCAGCCACTGGAGAGTTTTTCCCATTGACTTCAATTTTACTAGGTCTCCTTGGTGCCACATTCAGTCAAATGCTGCCTTGATGTCAAGGGCAGTCACTCACCTCTGGAATTCAGTGTTTTTTTTTGTCCATGTTTGGACCAAGGTTGTACTGAGGTCTGGAGCAGAGGTCCTGACGGAACCCAAACTGAGCATTGGTGAGTAAGTGCCGCTTGATAGCACTGTCGATGACGCCTTCCATCACTTTGTTGATTGAGAGTAGACTGATGGGCGGTAATAGGCCGGATTGGATTTGTCCTGCTTTTTGTGGACAGGACATACCTGGGCACTTTTCCACATTGTCTAGTAGATGCCAGTGTTCTAGCTGTACTGGAACAATTTGGCTAGAGGCGCGGCTAGTTCTGAAGCAAAGTCTTCAGCACAACAGCCGGGCTAGATGGGATAAAAATTGATAGAGGTACTCGAAAGGCTGGCTGTACTTGGAGATAAGTCACCCGGTCCAGATGGGATGCATCTTCAGTTGCTGAAGGAAGTAAGGGTGGAAATTGCAGAGGTACTGGCCATAATCTTCCAAACATCCTTAGATACGGGGGTGGTGCCAGAGGACTAGAGAATTGCAAATGTTACACCCTTGTTCAAAAAAAGTGTACGGATAAACCCAGCAACTACAGGCCAGTCAGTTTAACCTCTGGTGGTGGGGAAACTTTTAGAAATGATAATCTGGGACAGAATTAAGTCACTTGCAAGAGTGTAGATTGATTTTGAGAAAGCCAGCATAGATTTGTTTAAGGGAAATTGTGTTTATTTAACCTGATGGTTTTTTGATGAGTTAACAGAGGGTAGATGAAGCAATGCAGTTGATGTGTATATGAACTTTCAAAAGGCATTTGATAAAGTGCTGAATGGTAGGCTTATCATCCAGATTGCGTCCCATGGAATAAAGGGGGCCGTAGCGACGGGGGTACAGAGTTGGCTAAGGGACAGGAAATAGTAGTGAACAGTTTTTTGGACTGGAGGGAGGTGTACAGTGGTGTTTCCCAGAGGTTTGTGCTGGGACCACTGCTTTTTTTTTGATTAAAAAATGACTTGGACTTGGGTGTGCAGGGCACAATTTCAAAATTTGCAGATGACCCACAACTTGGAAGTGTAGTTAAGAATGAGGAGGATAGTAATAAACTTCAAGAGGCTATAGACAGGCTGGTGGTATGGGCGGACAAGTGGCAGATGAAATTTAACGCAGAAAAATGCGAAGTGACACATTTTGGTAGGAAGAACGAGGAGAGGCAATATAAATTAGAGGGCGCAACTCAAAGGGGGATAGGAACAGAGATCTGGGGGTAAATGCACAAATCATTAAAGGTGCTGGGCAGGTTGAGAAAGTGATTTTTAAAAAAGCATACTGGAGCCTGGGCTTTATAAATAGAGGCATAGAGTATGGAAGTAATGGTGAACCTTTATAAAACACTGGTTTGGCCAAAACTGGAGTATTGTGTCCAGTTCTGGGCTCCACACTTGAAGGATGTGAAGGCCTCAGAGGGTGCAGAAAAGATTTACTTGAATGATTCCAGGGATGAGGGACTTCAGTTATGTGGATACACTGGAGAAGCTGGGGTTGTTCTCCTTAGCACAGAGATGGTTGCGAGGAGATTTGATAAAGGTATTCAAAATCATGAAGGGTCTGGACAGAACAGATAGAGAAACTGTTCTCATTGGCTGAAGGGTCAAGAACCAGAGGACATAGATTTAAGGTGATTGGCAAAAGAACCAAGGGTGACATGAGGGAGAACTTTTTTACACAGCGAGTGGTTAGGATCTGGAATGCACTGCCTGAGGGGTTGGTAGAGGCAGATTCAATCGTGTCCTTCAAAAGGGAAATGGGTAAGTATTTGAAAGGAGAAAATTCACAGGGCGACGGGGATAGGGCGGGGGAGTGGGACTAGCTGGATTGCTTTTGCATAGAGCTGGCGTGGTCTCGAGCTGACTGGCCTTCTTCCATGCTATAACTTTTCTATGATTCTATAAGATCACAAATCTTGTACTCCATGAGATCGTGTGGTCTTAACAATATTATTTGTGTATGTTCCTTGTATATAAAGAGTTGCAAAAACCATGTAGCACAAGCCCCGCAGAGGAACTGCTGTGTATGTATAATGATGTGGAGATGCCGGTGATGGACTGGGGTGGACAAATGTAAGGAATCTTACAACATCAGGTTATAGTCCAACAAATTTATTTTAAAATCACAAGCTTTCGGAGATTATCCCCTTCACCTGATGAAGCGGATAATCTCCGAAAGCTTGTGATTTTAAAATAAATTTGTTGGACTATAACCTGGTGTTGTAAGATTCCTTACATGTGTATGTATAAATGATAGATAAAAGAATTCTCAATCTCTGATGCATCTACTTTCTATGGTTAGAAGCTGCTGGCTACCAAGGAAAAACTAGATGTAATTATCCAGACAAGTGAGCACTGAGCATGTCATTTTGCAGCATTTATTAATGAGATGGTTCACTGGGGAAATTTGAGGTTTTGATCAGAATCTACTGAGCAATCTTGGATCAGCAGATTAATTGGTAATTTAAGGGCTCAGATGGTTGCAATGCTGAAGATTAAATAAGGGAATTTTGAACTGAACAAAGACTGTGGGTAGATACATTTTTAGGAACTGGAGTTTAAGTAAATCTCTTGCTAACATGTATTCAGACATCACCAAGCAGTCTTTTTGCTGTACTGCATTGAGCGCTTTGCTACAATAGTTTAGGATGTATAATCATTTCTCCTCACTCAAAAAAAAATACAAGAGGAACTTTACTATTTGTAAGAAGAGGTATAAATCTTTAGTGTGAAATTGCACTGGTTTGTGTTAAGTATGTCAAAGCAGTTTTTCTATAGTACTGTTTGTGAATGTTAATTACGTTAAATTTTAGGTGTGTAGGAATGTTAATTGAGGTAATGTCATATCAAAAGCAAGCCACAATTCTCAACATTTGTGCTAAGTTTAAAATTTGGCAATCTATTTCATTGAACTGTAAACTGCGGATAATCATAGCTCCGAAGCAAGAAAATTCAACAGGTTCCTTCACCACCAGCAGCAGGATAGCTTGATAATTTAAGAGCCCATTTATCAGTCTGACTAATTGCTGCTTAGTATAGCAAGTACTTAGCTCAGCTATGTTGTGATAAAATTCAGTCCAGTTTAGATCAATGTTATTCAAACTTTGTGTTGGGGACTTCCAAAAAAGATCTTTAAATGAGAATGTCAATTTAGTGCGGTTCGAGGCAGTTTTGGAAATGGATTGAAATTGGCGAAATTAACTTCAACTCTTAGTTTTGTTTGCTGGCTTTAATACTAGGCCAGGATCTAACCCACTGTGCCATCTGGTACTGCTGACATAGGTTGTATTTCCCCACACCTCTCATTACTGTCCCTTCCCCAATTCTCTTGTCTATTTCAATATTTTAATTTGGGATGGAGAGGAGCTTTCTGGCACATGTTGATTGTGGAGGCAAGATGAAGTGGGAAGAAAAGAAAAATAATTTTCAAGATGAATTGATGCTGCAGTTATGACAACATCTCTTTTAGGGCCAAAGTAGAATCTTTAATCATTCAAAAAAAAAATTAAACAGTGAATTATAATAGTGCAGTGTTGTATTTTTGAGATGAGCATTTATGGATTGGAGGACTAAAGAACAAAAAAAAAGAGGGGGAGGCAAGCATGGATTTATAACTAAATTATTAGTACGCTAAGTGTCCAGTGTTTTGGGTGAAAGCTGCTTTGTGCAAAAGTGAAGAAAGTGTAGATAATCCACAGGCAGGAAGTTTCATTGGAGGGACAGAAAATAATAACTGATCCCAATTCAGAAATTCTGTCTGCAAAATTCAGTTTGCTTCTTTGGCAGCACTTAAGTTGGACACTGACTACTGTAATGCTTTTGCACCATCATTAGCTACCATGGCTCAAACAATGTTCATAATACTACACTAATTAGTTTATAGCAATCCCCACATTGCAAGTCAAAAAAATACTCATAGACTTTTCCCATAACATTGCTCACCTGAATTGGAGGAAGGATGTCAAGGCCTTTGAGAGATTTACTAGAATGGTACCAGTGATGAGGGATTTCAGTTGTGTGGAGTGACGAGAGAAGCTGTGATTGTTTTCCTTAGAGCAGAGAAAGTTAAGGAGAGATTTAAGAGGTGTTCAGAATCATGAAGGGTTTTGATGGAGTAGATTTGGAGAGACTGTTTCTACTGGCAGGAGGGTCAGTAACCAGAGGACACCGATTTATGGTAATTGGCAAAAAATCAGAGGGGAGGTGAGAGTTTTTTTTTTACAGTGAGTTGTTGTGATCTGGAATGCACTGCCTGAAAGGGTGGACATATAATTGAAACGGCAAAAATAATTGCAGGGGTATGAATTGGATAGCTGCTTGAAAAGCTGGCATAGGCATGATGGGCTGACTGGCCTCCTTCTGTGCTGTATGATTCCATGATGCTGGCATTTTTTCAATGATTTGTTTTAGAATGCAGTTCTCTTGGATCCGAGAATAGTTTTGATTGACCACTCTTAGTTGTAGAATCGTGCAAGGGATAGGGAATGGAAGTGAAAAAAATTTAATTAGCAGGAGAAAACACTAAAGGATGAGAATGCGTTGTACCAGTGAAGGATTAAATGGCAGTTTTTTTTAAAATCACCGATGTCTGGTTTTTGTAAGGACTTTTGCTGGAAAATTTGTGCACAATGATTACCAAAATCAAGCTAAAATTTCTTGTCCACAATTTTTTGTTTACTGTTTAAATGTTGCACATTTTAAAAAAAAACACTAAATCTATGAAATGCATGCATGCAGTGGTTCAAGAAGGCGGCTCACCACCATCTTCTCAAGGGCAATTAGGGATGGGCAATAAATGCCGGCCTCGCCAGCGACGCCCACATCCCATGAATGAATAAAAAAAATTATGGTTCTGTTTAAAAGGAATTTCAGAAGACACATTTTATTCTTTGAAAGGCCAGTTCAAATGTAAAAACACTGCTATACCCTTAATTCTTTTAACTGTATTGGATGAACAATTATGCCCAATAATTAGTGTGCTTTTATTTGGTTCCTGTGTCTTTAAAATTTATCCATATTTTGTTTACACTTTTTAGCTTCACATTTGAGTTTTGAATGGAAATAGTAATTTTTTTTTAATATAGCAGCCGTTCTTTTTCCCAACACCATCTAAAAAGTATAATTTTAACAACTGAAGAAAGTTGCTTTATCAATATTTTGAAAAATTTTTGATTTGAGTGAGCTGATTGGGACATGTTCAAGTGACATTTCAGGACTGGTTTCCTGTGGTCCTGTGAAATAATCTAAATAAAATTCCTTTTAAACAGAACCATAATTTTTTTTATTCATTCATGGGATGTGGGCATCGCTGGCGAGGCCGGCATTTATTGCCCATCCCTAATTGCCCTTGAGAAGATGGTGGTGAGCCGCCTTCTTGAACCACTGCATGCATGCATTTCATAGATTTAGTGTTTTTTAAAAAAAAATGTGCAACATTTAAACAGTAAACAAAAAATTGTGGACAAGAAATTTTAGCTTGATTTTGGTAATCATTGTGCGCACATTTTCCAGCAAAAGTCCTTACAAAAACCATACATCGGTGATTTTAAAAAAAACTGCCATTTAATCCTTCACTGGTACAACGCATTCTCATCCTTTAGTGTTTTCTCCTGCTAATTAAATTTTTTTCACTTCCATTCCCTATCCCTTGCACCATTCTACAACTAAGAGTGGTCAATCAAAACTATTCTCGGATCCAAGAGAACTGCATTCTAAATAAAGTGTAATCGTCAGCAACTACTTTTTATATAGTGCCTTTAACATAGGAAAACTTCCCATGGTGCTTCACAGAAGTGCAATCAGACAAAAATTTACACCGAGCCAAAGAGGGGCTATTAAGACTGGTGACTCAAAGCTTGGTCCAAGAGGTAGGTTTTAAGGAGGAGGGAGGTGGAGGCAGAGCAGACAATTGTTTTCTGCTCAGACAGGAGGGAGGTGGAGGCAAACAGACAGTGTTTTTATGGATTTTAAACTCGTGTTTCAGTCATTTCTTTCCTAGAGAAAAGCAAAAGAAAAGAAAAATGAGTTCCCTGATAGTTCAATTTGCAGCAAAATCCCTCATGTTACTAGTATGGAAAATATCAGGAATAAAGTCAGAAAGTAACCATGTGTGCATAGTAGCTAAAAAAATTTTAACAGCAACATTTGCAACTATTGACATAGTCATTGTAATTGGATCACAGTAGTCATTTAGGTTTATTTAAAAGGAATCTCTGCCTATTTCTTAAGAGAATTTGAAAGAATTGGAGACAATGATGCAAGAGGGTATAGGGGAACCAAACAATGGAAGATGAAAGAATAAGTGACTCTTGACAGTGTGGCCGACCTGTATCATCAATGTCACAATGACTATTGACACATAGCTGGTTCTGCATCGCTCTCTTTATTCATGCTTTAGGGTTAGTGGCTAGGATTTGTGGTTAGGTTGTTGGTTAGGTTTAGAAGTTGGTTGTTGGGATTAGGTTTAGGGTTGTAAACTGCTATTGACAACATCACTAGACATTTCTAGAATGAGAGTGATTGGAAGAATTGAGGAATAGATGAGCAGAGGTATATAAAGAATATGACTAATTGTGATTGTATCTGTATATATTAGAAATTCTATGAAAGAACTACTCCCAAGAGTAAAATGGCAGTTCTGGAAAGCCCCATAGTACTCGGGTGAAATACTGTGAACCAGCATTTGTGCTGTTGTGTGGTTTCTGGCTTGGTGGTGAAATTTTAATCAGTTACCCACACCTGCATCCCTCCATTGAGATTTACTGCGAATCGTGCAATATATCTCGCCTGTCATCTATTTTGACCCAAAGAAGGTAGTGAAAACAGACTGGTGAAGCTGCAAGTTCCCCTTTACTTGTCACAATATTAAAAAAAAATATGGTCTTGCAATTCAGGGTTACAGTGTGACTGTAAATAACCCACAACATTGCAGATTGCATTGTATTTGTCAAACACAATGAAAAACATCTGTTTAAAACATGCAGAGCTAATCTTTTCTAGAAACCAGACTTCATTCAACTATGCAGAAGACAGAATCTTTAGCATTACTAATAGTTTACATACCCTAAGCATCCTTGACCTTTTTAAGCCTTTTGAGCATTTTAGTTTCTAACTGAATTTTTAAAATTAATTTGCAGCAAAAAAGATACAAGATATAGCACTCATCACATCCACAGGATATCCCAGAGCATTTTACAAACAATGGTTTACTTTTTCAAGTGCTACTTTTGCAGGGCAGCCACTTATCTAGACAAATGCAAACAATTTTACAACACCAAGTTATAGTCCAGCAATTTTATTTTAAATTCACAAGCTTTCGGAGGCTTCCTCCTTCGTCAGGTAAACATTTACCTGACGAAGGAGGAAGCCTCCGAAAGCTTGTGAATTTAAAATAAAATTGCTGGACTATAACTTGGTGTTGTAAAATTGTTTACAATTGTCAACCCCAGTCCATCACCGGCATCTCCACATCTAGACAAATGCAGCAGTGAAGTCCCACATGACTGAATGAATGACCAGATAATTTGTGTTTAGTGGTATTAGTCAAGGCCAAAAACAGTAGGAGAACTCCTTTCTTCTCCAAATAGTGCTATAGCTCTTTTATCCATTGGAGCCTTGGTTTAACACTTCATTTATAGGATACCTCTGACAATGCAACACTGCCTCACCACTGCACAGGCCAGATTATGTGCTGAAATCCTAGTCTGACTTGAACCCACAACCTTTTTGAAGAGGTGTGAGTGCTGCAAATTTAACCAAGCTGAAACAATGCACTGTGCAGGCCTTAACTTGGAATGATTGGCAGAGCAGCTAACAGTGTGATTTTACAAGTGGTGAACAAAATGAAGTTTCTGTGAAAGAATGTGATGTTCCTGCTGTCCTGACTACCATTTTGAATGTGAGAGAAGGGCACCAATTCCTCAATCAGCTGACAGTTGTCCCAGGCGGCGCTTGATTCCCGTGGCCAATATAATTTGACTTGAGGGACGGGGAATCAAATGGGTATTTTCTTCCCTTAATCATTGGGCATTAATTATACTTTCAAAGTACATTATTTTTTAAATGGCCATTATCTTAAAACAGTCAATTTCAAACAAATTCCAAGTTTATTATAAAATGACTAATTGAGCATTCTCTCTCTGATTAAATGTAAGGAGACGCACAACACCCGGTAAGAGTCCAACAGCTTTATTTGAAATCCCAAGCTTTTGGAGCTTTGCTCCTTCGTCAGGTGAAGTGAAGAGATGCATATCGGCACAGCATATATAGTCAGAGAACAATGCCTGGTGATTACAGATAATCTTTCTAACTGCCCTTTATCACACCTCGGCAGAGAGATAATCACAGCAATCAAAGGAGTGAATGGTGTTCAAACAGGTTAGTCAGGGAAACATTACATCCAAGAATACTGAGGTGGGGTCACAAGGGGTCAAATGTAGCAGATGCTGGGGTTTGTATTGAAAACAGATAACTTTTTTTCGCTGGAAATCGCAGCAGGTCCGGCTGCATCTGTGTATGGAGAACAAGCCAACTACGACTTAGTCTGGATGACTCTACGTCAGGTGGGGTTACATGTAGCGTGACATGAACCCAAGATCCCGGTTGAGGCCGTCCTCGTGGGTGCGGAACTTGGCTATCAATTTCTGCTCGACGATTTTGCATTGTCGTGTGTTCCACAGGCCGCCTTGGAGAACGCTTACCCGAAGATTGGAGGCTGAATGTCCTTGACTGCTGAAGTGTTCTCCGACTGGGAGGGAACCCTCCTGTCTGGCGATTAACTACTTGAATAAATTGAGTAGAAACTGAGATGATGCTGTTCCACTCCATTGTTACAAAATATGATTGGAATTAAAAACCATTTTTGCGTTTTAGGTGTCAACCTTGGCTCAATGGTGGGTTACTCTCCAGTCAGAAAGCCATGGGTTCAAACCCCACTCCAGAGACTTACGCACATAATCAAGGCTGACATTTCAGTGCAGTACTGAGGGAGTTCTACGCTGTCAGAGCTACTGTCTTTTGGATAAGACGTTAAACTCTGATCCTGTCTGCTGTCTCGGGTGGACATAAGATTCCGTGGTACTATTTGAAGCGCAGACCTGTTGGGCCGAATGGCCTGTTTCTGTGTTGTAAAATCTGTGGTACAGTGTATTGAATGTAACATGGCATTGGAGTGCTTGCTGTCAGTATGGAAAGAGGAAAATGTACTTCAACAATGAAGTAATCTTTCTTACCTTGATAAAACATGTGGTGAAGCACTTCCCCCTCTCCCTTTTAACAAGAACTTGTATTTATTCAGCACCTTCAACATAGAAAGACATCCCAAGGTGCTTCAGAGGTGTCATGCATAATATGTGGATGCAGAGCCGATGATTGTTAGGGGTGGCCATAAATTTGGTCAGAGGTAGGTTTTAATGGGGATCTTACAGGAGGCTCTGAGATGAGCTTCTGACCCCATATTTTCACCATCACCAAAACCGCCTATTTCCACTTCTGTAACATCGCCCATCTCTGCCCCTACCTTAGCTCATCTGCTGCTGAAACCCTCATCCATGATTTTGTTACCTCTAGACTTGATTATTCCAATGCTCTCCTGGCCGGCCTCCCACCTTGCACCCTCATAAACTTGAACTCATCCAACATTCTGCTGCCTGTATCCTAACTCGCGCCAAGTCCCGTTCACCCCTAACCCTGTGCTCGCTGACCTACATTGGCTCCCGATAAGGCAACACCTGGATTTTAAAATTCTTATCCTTGTTTTCAAATCCCTCCATGGTCTTGCCCCTCCCTATCTCTAACCTTCTTCAGCCCTATAACCCTCTGATCTCTGTGCTCTTCCAATTCAGGCCTTCTGTGCATCCTTGATTTCAATTGTTTTACCATTGGTGGCTGTGTGTTCAGCTGCCTAGGCCCTCAGCTCTGGAATACCCTCTCTAAAACTCTTCACCCCTCTACCCCCTCATCCTTTTTAAGACCCTCCTTAAAACTTAGCTCTTTGACCAAGCTTTGGGTCACCTGACCTAATTTCTCCTTATGTGGCTTGGTGTCAAATTTTGTTCACGCTTCTGTGAAGTGCATTGGGATGTTTTACTATGTTGAGGGTGCTGAGTAAATGTAAGTTGTTGTGATTTAGATTAGAGGGTGGAGGATGGGAGGCTGGCCAGGAGAGCATTAGAATAGTGGTTGGGGCGGGGGGAGGGGGTGGTGGAGGCAGGGTGGTTATGGAGGTTTGATGAGGGATTCAGTGGCCTTTACTGTGCATTTCCAGTGTTGGTGATATGATGTATCAATCATTAATGTGCAGTCAAGCAAGCACACATGGAGTTATCAGTCATGGCTTTTCTCTAATGCAACTGAAGGGAACAGAATGATTGTACAGCATATGCATTGCACATTTTATACATGGAGAAATCGAGGTATAATTTCCATCATTAGTTGAGATGGGAGAGCTACATGCAATTGAAGAGAATGGAATGCAGGGCCACATGGATGAAGAAGACATGTAAATTGAGAAAATAACTAAATCTTGAAATAATATGGGAAGCTTTTTGGTACAGTTAAAATGATCAAAGGTGAAAACCAACATCTGAGACCATGTGTGGTATAAATGGTATTTTGTAGTTTTCTGTTCATTTTTCACTTAATTGTCAAGTTTCTGTATTATCAAGTAGTTTTTTTTTATGGGGAAGCCTAATGGTGTATTGATTAGATTTTTATCTCCTGTTCAAAAAAGGAGGAATAACATTTGTAATCCACAATTATGAAAACTTAAATTGTTAGTGTAATTATTTTCAAAATTTGTTCTGTTGTAAAGACAATCTCATGGCTTTTTTTTAGTGGATGCTGATCCTAGACCAATAACTAGGAAGGCTTATTTTTAAACTCCTGATTCTGCACCAAAAGAAAATATGCATCTTTTAAAATCTGAAAAGATTTTGAAGCTTTTTTTTACAACTACTTCTCTATGTTCAGAGTACTTACTTTAGTACTGTTTTCATAGAATCTGAAACATTTAAAAAAAAATCCAGGTGATGTGATTTTGAAATCATTTTCAGTTTGTTATACAGTGGCCGGAACGTTGTGACCTTCTCACTGCAATCATGCACTACTGACATCTATTGCAAAGAGAACAATGATTTATTATAAATTCCATATTGACCTTTTTGTATACTGAAGTTCTTGAGCAGCCTTTTCTGTACCATGATTTTTTTTTTGGTCTATAATTATATCTAATTTGTAATTGTATATATTGCTTAGTGAAGTGCAGGAGCTATTTAGTGTTTAGGATCTGTTGTAGTTATATTTTCTGAAGTAATGCAGCCATGGTATTTTTTATATTGTGCACAAGTTGTATGCTTATTTCTCAATGCTGTCAGCATATCTTAAAATTATTTAAAGAAACAATTACAATATTGGCACAATTTGGCAGCATGTTGCCATACTGGCGCATTACGCTGGGTAGTTGGGTGCAGGATTGATATCTCCCACTCGGAGTTTCAGATCTCGGCCACGTGGCCATGGCGAGGTGATGAGCAGAGACATTTCCAGATAAGGAGGGAGGAAAAAAGTAATCATCTGGGGTTTGTCTTTTTTGCTGCTGATGGCCCTTATTTGCCAATCTTGGTTGCAGGAGATGTATGTTGTGGGAAGGTGAGTGAAGGGAGGGGGGAGGAAAAAGGCAAAAAAATGAATACTGCTTTTTGGAGTTGTAGGAGTTCGTATACAATAAATAGGGGTTGTGAATTTTGTTCTGCTAATGGATGCAGGATAACCAGTGATTTACTGAAAATTATAAATATGGCACAAGAATATACTTTCAGATTCACCATATAGTTTACTAATCCTGTCTCTCTGCAATATAGTATACTAATCCTGTCTTTGTGCAGGAAAAGGACATTGTCGCTTCACCTGTGAACAGTGTCTGCAAGAATGTTTATTGACATTGATGTTTATGATCAATGAATCAATTCAACTGAAGCATTTTGCTACTCCTGGTTTACTATTTCCTGTTATCAAATCTATGCACATTTTTACTAATCCCTGTCTATACATTAGGTGGTACTACTTGGACAAATGTACATTGTCATGTAAGTTTTTACTATTTACCTCATTAGAGACAGTGGTATGTAATTGGGAAGGTGGGGACTGGTTAGTGGTGAGCTTTTTTTTGGGTCTCCTAAATCAAGATTTAAGTTCATACAGTTGTGTAGCTACACATTATGAATTGAAATTTTTTAATAACAAAATGGATCAACATGCATTTGATTAACCATAGACTGCGCAAACATCAGATGTTTTTGGCAGAATACCAGATTTGGAGTATTGATCTTTTCCATCACATTCATTCACTAAGTTACTGTACTGCAGCAGAAAGAAATTTAAGGAACTGGACAAGAAACAATCTTGTGGTTCTCCGGAGATCTCTTTGGGCAGTATATCCTCCAACCAAAGGCCAAATCGTGCTCAGTTCGTGAAGTTTATATATTTACTGTTCAGCTTTCCAGGAACATAAGAGGAACAAGAGTAGGTCATTCAGCCCCTTGAGCCTGCTACACCATTCAGTTAGACCATGCAGATCTGTATCTTAACTGTTTATCCACTTTGGTTCCATAACCCTTAATACTTATACCTAACAACAAAAATCAATCTCAATTTTGAAATTTTCAATGGACCCAGCCTCAACAGCTTTTTGCAGGGGCGGGTAGGGAAGAGAAAGGAATTGTTCCAGATTTCCCCTACCTTTGTGTGTGAAGTGCTTCTTGACATTACCCCTGAACAGCCTAGCTCTGATTATAAGGTTATGCCCCCTTGCTCTGGACTCCCACCCTATCATCCTCAGTCTAGTGGCTAAACTCCTCAATTAGATCACCCCTTAATCCTTTATACTCAAGGGAATGCAAGCCGAGTCTATGCAACCATGTCCTTAGTAATTTAACCCTCTGTGCCCCAGTATCATGTTGGTTTTAGTGTGCTGTTTAAGTTAGTTGCTTCAGTGTACGTCCTAATACAAGGGACTCTAGTAGCCAGAAAAAAAAACGAGTTTGAAACTCTCTAATCACGGAAACCTTTGCAGGAGTCACTCTATTAAATCAGGTACGGTAGTGTAGTGGTTATCTTATTGGATGAGTAACCCAGAGGCTTGTACTAATGACCTTGCAAGAATGAGTGTTCATATCTGACTACGGCAGTTTGAGAATTTGAATTCAGTTTTTGAAAAAAAATAACAATTTATTCCCAGATTTATTTATCAGTAAATGTGACCATGAAGCTATGGGATTGTCCTAAAACTACAACTGGTTCACTAATGCCCTTTGGGGAAGGAAACCAGCTGTTCTTATCCAGTTTGACTCGTTTGACCCTCCAGTCTCTCTCCAACGTGACTGACTCTTAACTGCCCTCCTGAAGTGGCATAGCAAGCCACTAAGTTATATCAAACTGCTACACCACACTGTCTGCAGCGGTTCAAAAAGGTAGCCCACCACCATCTTGGCAACTAGTAATTGGCATGTCCTGAGAATGAATTTTTTAAAAAAAAATTAGACTTGGTGATTGTGGGTTAAAAATGGCCTTTTACTTTGGTGTTTGAATTCTGTCCAGACTGATAAGTTTCCTCTGTCTGTTAGTAGTAAAGGCCTTGCCTGAAGTAAACAGACTTAATCGAGTTCTTGAGAACAAAATTGCTTCTGCTTTGCCACTAACTGGCATTGAATTGGCAATCTCATTCTGAGAAGCCACAGGTCATATTGATGCAGTTGGGGATTTAGGTAGAGTAGAGGGACCATTACTATACACCTGACCATGCTGCACTTGACCTGAGTGCTTGATTCTGACACTGGGTGCCTAAAATGAAAATGTTCCATTCCTCACCTGCAGGAGGACAAATAGTACTCTAATCTTAAGCAAAGCTTCAAATCTTTTTCTTCTTTATACTCTATCTTTAACTTGAAACCTTATTTTTAAAGGAGGTGTGTTGAATAACTTTTTGAATCATCTCCATTTGTGTCAGAACAAAGTAAATGAACAAAGACTCAAAATTGGTGTAGGAGGTTTGTTAATTAGCTTATGTAATCATCAAGCAGGTTTACCAATTTGGCAATACAACAGATTTCAAGATTAGCAATTGCTTACATTAGGATTACAGGCTTTGCTATTACTGAGAAGTACTGTTAGTGAGGGGAAAGCTGCCCTTTATCCTTTTACATTTTAGCCATTTAAATAATCAAATTAACCTTTTTTTCAAATTCCAGCATTGAGGGATACAGAAACTTATCCTGTATATCTGGAGATGTTAGGCCTGGTAATCATTGCAGAATGTGATGGTGTTAGATAGAAGGATATTGATTTTTCTACTTCCTTCTGAAAACCACGTCTTTAGAATCTTAACAGCACAGGAGGAGGCCATTTGGCCTGTCGTGCCTGCTTGCTTTTTGAAAGAGCTGTCCAATATAGTTCCGCACTCTGGCTTTTTCTCCATAACCCTGCAAATTAGTCCTCTTCAAGTACATGTCCAATTGTCTTTTGTCTTTTGAAAGTTGTTATGGAATCTGATTCCACCACACTCTCAGGTTGTGCATTCCAGATCCTAACTGTAAGCGTGAAAAAAATTCTCCTATTTCATCTCTTGTTCTTTTGCCAGTTATTTTAAATCTATGACCTCTGGTTACTGACCCACTTGTCAGATGAAACAGTTTCTCCCTACTTGCGATTTCAAAACCTCAGATAATTTTGAAAACCTTTGTTGGATCGAACCACCTCAGGTCTGAGGAGAACAATCCCAGCTTTTCCAGTCTCTCCACATAACTGAAGTCCGTCATCCCTGGTAAACCTCCTCTGTACCCTCTCCAAGGCCTTGACATCCTTCCTAAAGTGTGGTGCCCAGAATTGTACACAATACTCAGCTGAGGCCTAACCAGTAATTTGTAAAGGTTTAGCATGATTTCCTTGTTTTTGCATTCAGTGCTCTCATTTACAAAGCCAAGTATCCCATACACTTTCATAATCGCCATATCAACTTGCCCTGCCCAGATTTGTGAATATGCACCCCCTCAAAATAGTACCATTTTAGATTATACTGCCTCTCCATGTTCTTCCCAAAGTGCATCACTTCACACTTGCCTGCATTAAATTGCTTGTCATGTCTCACCTCCTGGAGTCTGCCACTATCCTTGCTATTTTGTATCGTCTGCAAACTTCGAAATTTGACTAGCAAATTTCTATAAATGCAGTGTCAAGTAATGCGGGTTTTCTGTCTGTGCACTGAGTGATTTCAGTTTTATCAGGGTATAGTAGCATTATTGTTATGGACTACCAACCTAGAGGCTGTGTTCAATTCCAAACATGATGATGTGTTGTGAAATTGAATTCAATAAATGTGGCAATTTATGGGTTGGCACCAGAAGAAAATAGCCATGAAAGCTGCCAGTTGCAATGAACTACCAACTGGTGTAGTACTCTCCTTCCTTGACGGGAACTTGTCATCCATACCAGTCTGGCCTATCCATGATTCCAGTCCCACACTGTGGTTGACTTTTAATGCCCTCTGAAGTGGTCTAGCAAGCTGCTCAGTTTTTTTTTAATTGCTGCTCTGCAACAAGGATGGGCAATGACTGTAATCTTGCTCGTCACCCACATCCCAAGAACAAGTCGAAAGCAGCATTAATTCTCCTGACTGCCTGACTTATTTGGATAGGTTTGAGTAGTGTTTGGTCTGCTGGGTGATTAACCCTTGCTGCAGTTAATCATTCCACTTATGGAGAGGAGAAGGCTTAACATTTATGATTAAGAAGTTTGCAGATGATACAAAAGTTGGCTGTGTGGTTGATAGTGAGGAAAAAAGCTGTGGACTGCAGAAATTGATCAATGGACTGGGCAGAAAAGTGGCAATGGAATTCAATCTGGGGAAGTGCAAGGTGATGCATTTGGGGAGAGCAAACAAGGCAAGGGAATGAACAATAAATGATGGATACTAAGGTGTAGCGGAAGAGAGGGACCTTGGAGTGCACGGCCACAAATCCCTGAAGGTAGCAGGACAGGTAGATGAGGTGGTTAAGAAGGCATGTGAGATACTTTCCTTTATTGGCTGAGGCATAGATTATAAGAGCAGGGAGGTTATGCTAGAACTGTATAAAACACTAGTTAGGCCACAGCTAGAGATACTATGTACAGTTCTGGTCATTACATTACAGGAAAGATGTGATTGTACTAGAGATGGTACAGGGGAGATTTAAGAGGGTGATGCCAGGACTGGTGAAATTCAGCTGTGAGGAAAGAATGGATAGGTTGGGGTTGTTTTCTTCAGAACAGAAGAGTGTGTGGGGAGATTTAATTGAGGTTTATAAAATTGAGGGGCCTAGATAAAGTGGATAGGACGGACCTATTTCTCTTAGCAGAGAGGTTAATAACTGGGGACAGATTAAAGTAATTGGCAGAAGGATTAGAGGGGAGTTGAGAAATGTTTCCATCAAGAGGGTGCTGGGGGTCTGGAACTCACTGCCTGAAAGGGTGGCGGAGGCAGAAATCCTCATCATACTTAAAAAGTACTTGGATAGGCACTTGAAGTGCTGCTACGGACCAAGAGCAGGAAAGTGGGATTCGGCTGGATGGCTTTTTTTCAGCTGGCACAGACACAATGGGCTGAATGGATGGCTTCTGTGTTGTAAATTTTGCCAAGATTTCTATTTTATACTTCAAGCATGCCTCCAGTTAATTGTATGTGGGCTGCAGCAAAATGGAGGTAGTATAAATTTTATGAAGCTCTTGCAGGATTGGCACACCCATAGAAAAAACTGATCATCTTGCCGCTCTCACTTACTCAAAATGCTTTCAGAACTTATTGTGTCAGCAGCGTTTCAGTGAATCACATTGTGTGAATTGAGATCCTCACCAAGGCAGGTCCTTAGCAAAGCAAGATCCTCTGTAACGCTATGCTTCAGCTTATTCTGAGAACACAGTTCTGCACTACTACATCAGTCACTGAGCAAGTAAATGCTGAAACCGGAGTTCACATTCCAGCTAGCATTGCACAGCTGCAGGAAATAAAGTATTTTGTACATTTTGTTACCTCCTTCAAAGAGCACAGTCTTGGGTGTATGCGATCAACATAAATATTGTTTGACTAGGTTCTTTTAATATGCTTCTGTTCATCTATGCTCCATTAACTTCCACTTGTAATAACTTTCAAATTCTTGACTTTTAAAAAAAAAAATGTTGTCATAGTGCAAGTTAGTTTATATTAAAGGCAACTTTAACTAAGATGTCAGCCTCGGCTCAGTGGTAGCACTCTTGCCTCTTGAGTCGGAAGGTCATGGATTCAAGCCCCTCTCCAGAGACTTGAGCACATAATGCAGGTTGATATTTCAATGCTGCCCTGTCGGAGGTGCCGTCTTTCAGATGAGACGTGAAATAGAGACCCCATCTGCCCTCACTAAAAATCGGATGGCATCTCCCAGTGCTCTGGCCAACATTTATCTCTCATCCAACATCTTTTTAAAAACACAGATTATCTGGTTATGTATCTCATTGCTGTTTGTGGGACCTTGCTGTGTGCAAAATTGGCTGCTGCATTTCCTACGTTACGATAGCGTCTACACTTCAAAAATATTTCAATAACTGTAGTGCTTCGGGACGTCCTATAGTCGTGAAAGGTGCTATAAATGTTTTTTATTTAATGTGGCTTCACTTTTTTACAAGCTTTTTTTTGCAGGAGTGTGAAGGTTAATTCAGTGTACACAAAGCTGATTTCAGGAAATAAAATATAAATGTTTAACAAATTAATGTAATCATGTTTGTAAACTCTTGGATACCACTTCATACCAAGATGAGCATTGTGTGTTTGGTTGTGCCTACTTGTTGGATAAATGGCCTATCCAGCAAGTTTTTAACTTGTTTTCTGATTTAAAATGGTTCTCCTGGCACTATGAATATTTAAATTTAAAAAAAAGTGGAGTGGCTTGAAACATGGTCATTACATGGAAATGATAGCCTTTTTGCTATCATGCATTTGACATCTCTGGATCTTGTGCTTTCTGTTGTGATTATACTGGAATGAGTTTTTTTATTGGTGTTTTATGGGTGGCTTGCTCATGGGCACTGGAGTTGCTATGTTGATTGCAATGGTAACATTTGACTGGCATTATTTTGAACAGTATTTCATTCTTCTAGTTGCCTCAATGTGTTCTGAAATTGTTTATTCCACGCAAAGTCGTCGTAAAATTTAAAACTGCTGTTTTTAAAAAAAATTAACTCCTGTTCTGCCTAATAGTGGCTTGTGGCTTCTCCTTTTTCTACTGATGATGTTGAATCCTTTTACTGAAGAACGGTCCCATGAGCAACAATACTTTGCCTAAGTGGCCATCATTCACTTGTTAGCCTTGAAAGTGGGTGTTGGCAGACCATTCATTTGATGGTGAGGGATATCATCTCAGTTGAACCTGATTTCATCTTTAATGTTCAGTGGCAGTTCCAGCAGGTCACTGGACAGTGATCAGGAACTTTTTTTTTTCTCTTTCTCATCTCCCTAGCCCATGGGTACTGTCACTAATTGTAGTACCCCGATGACTGACTGCCCCAGGCAATATCAGCCAACTCAGCACAGACCAAGAATCAAATCTAGGACCCTGCTGGTCTCTCTTGCTTACTTGTCAGTAGATAAACTTGCTGAGCCATCAGGGAGAGCCTTTTATTCAGTAAATGTTGGCTTAATAACTGCATGACACAATGTACTGTAATACAATAGATGGCTGCAAGTGAGTTGCATAATTGAGGGATGGCTTGTGCTTAAATAATAGTGCTAAATAAATACAAATACTATCATGTTGAGATTCTCAAAAGTGCTACACAATGAATTACTTTTGAAGTACAGTGACTGTTCAGGCAAAATTAGTGTCATAAACATACTAATTGTGTAACAAGCTTGAAGCTGTGGCTCTCTCTACTGTGCAATAACTGTTCAAGACTTCATTTGTGTGTCACTGATGGGGCAATGTCTCCCAAGTTGGCTGTATCACTGGTTACAAGTGACCAGTAACTTCATTTTTATTTCAGTCACATGGATGGAATAGTTGTGCTGCTTTTTTTTTTAATCCTTCGTGGAATTAGGTGAGGTACAGGTTTATATAATGTACATATCCATAATGTGTAAGACAATACTTGTAGTTCAATGTACTAATGTAAAGTTTATTATTAGTTTTCAGTATTGAATCTGGAAGGAGCCATGACAGCAGGGGGAGGAACCGATGATGATATTCCATTGGGGGAGAGGAAGACAGTTACTGATTTTTGCTACCTACTTGATAAATCCAAACAGCTGTTCAATGGCTTAAGGTCAGTGCAGTAAATCAGTTGGACTCACTTTGATTTTCTGGAAAATTGCAGTGTCTTTTCCTTTGCAGCATTCAGTGACTTGTATCTTTTTATGAAAAGCAGATTATTTTGAATAAAAATATTTCCCTTCCTCTTAATATTTTTGTGGGGCAATAGTATATAATGAAAGTGTTCATATTACAGTATTGACGTTACCCTAAATGTGTGCATGCTGAATTTTTTTTTAGCTTTAACAAAAACTGCTTCAAAAAGTTATTTTCATTTCAATTGTTGCCCTTTTTAATTACATTGAATTTACAGAACAGAAACGGGCTATTCGGCCCATATGGCTTGTGCCAGTGTTTATGCTCCACACGAGCCGTCTCCCATCCTACTTCATCTAACCCTATCTGCATTTCCTTCTAATACAACACTTACGCCAGCTGGTGATTTGTTCTTCCTTTATCAAATAATTTCTACAAGAAATCCATGTGCTGAATTGCTCTTGGAAAGAAAACTGCTGATTTTGGAAAATTGAGGTGAATTCTGGCTCGTTTTTAAAAGAAAAAATATTAAATGATCTTATGCAAGAAAGAATACAAGTGTTGTGATTCCAGTGGAATGTATGTGTCATCTCTTACTGGAAATGGTGATATTCTTCTGGAAGGTGGTTTGTAGCATGAGGCTTAATGATGTGGGGTTGGCATGTGAGCTGCAAAATGAATTGTTGAAGCACACAAGCATAAAACTGCGGCTGCTTTTTGAAGAGGTTGTAAATCAGAAGTGTAGCTACTGATAGCGATTAGTGTTGCATTCACTGGCTGATGCCGAGATATGCAGAGCTTGATACAATCTAATGCAAGAATATGTAAATACAGATTGCCTTTTACAGAAAAGGAAAAAATATGCTCAAGTGGTAGAAGGCCGAAATTCAATAAGTAATGGATGCCTTAATCAAGCATTATTACTTGCCACTGATACCTGAGAAGTGCAACCAATAAATTTAAGTTATTGGCAGTTACAAATGACACATTTTTAAAAATAACCTATGAAATACTGTTTTATTCTGAGGTCTTGAATATTCTAGTGGAAAACTGTTGACTGCTGTACAATGCCAGCAAAAAATGGTTGGTGGTGACAAACTGCAATCATATCAGAGAATATACAGTTGGTAGAGTGGATGCCCATTTTATTCCATGAGTGAAGAGCTGATAACACGAGAGAAATGGTCTATGTTGTGAAGATCTTTCTTTTCTCTACTATATAAGACCATAAGAGATAGGAGTAGGCCATTCGGCCCCTCGGGCCTGCTCCGTCATTTTAATGAGATCATGGCTGATCTGACTTTTACCTCAACTCCGCTTTCTCGCCCTTTCCCCATATCCTTTGACTCCCTTGCTGATCAAAAATTTGTCTAACTCAGCCTTGAATGTATTCAATGACTCAGTCTCCACAGCTTTTTGGGGTAAAGAATTCCAAAGATTCACGACCCTCTGGGAGAGGAAATTCCTGTTAATTTCCATCTTAAACGGGAGACCCCTTATTCTGAGACTATGCCCCCTAGTTTTAGATTCCCCCATGAGGGATAACATCCTCTCAGCATCTATCCTATCGAGTCCCCTCAGAATCTAGTATGTTTCAATAAGATCTCCTCTCATTCTTCTAAACTCCAGTGAGTGTAGACCCAACCTGTTCAATCTTTCCTCATAAGACAACCCTTCCATACCCGGAATCAACCTAGTGAACCTTCTCTGAACTGCCTCCAACGTGAGTATGTCCTTCCTTTTAAATAAGGGCACCAGAACTGTATGCAGTACTCCAGGTGTGGTCTCACCAGCACCCTGTATAGTTGTAGCATAACTTCCCTGCTTTTATACTCCATCCCCTTAGAAATAAAGGCCAAGATTCTGTTTGCCTTCTGGATTATCTGCTGCACCTGTATGTTGACTTCCTCTTTCATGTAAGAGGACACCCAGATCTCTCTGTACTGCAGCATTTTGTAGTATTTTGCCATTCAAATAATATTTTGCTTTTTTATTTTTCCTCCCTAAGTGGATGACTTCACACTTTCCCACATTATATTCCATCTGCCAAATTTTTGCCCATTCGCTTAACCTGTCAATATCCCTTTGCAGACACTTTTGTCCTCATCGCAACTTGCTTTTCCACCTATCTTTGTATCATCAGCAAGTTTGGCCACAGGACACTCCGTTCCTTCATCCAAGTCATTGATATATATTATAAATAGTTGAGGCCCCAGCACTGATCCCTGTGGCACTCCACTAGTTACAGATTGCCATTTTGAAAATGACCCTTTTATCCTGACTCTTTGTTTTCTGTTAGTTAGCTGATCCTCTATGCTAGTATATTACCCCCAACACCATAAGCTCTTCTCTTGTGCAGTAATCTTTCATGTGGCACCTTATCGAATGCTTTTTCGAAATCCAAATATACTGCATCCATTGGCTCCCCTTGATCCACCCTGTCCGTTACTTCCTCAAAGAACTCTAATAAATGTCACACGATTTCCCCTTCATAAAACCATGTTGACTCTCCTTGATGGTGTTATGAGTCTCCAAATGTCCTGCTACTACTTCCTTAATAATGGATTATAGCATTTTCCCAATGACAGATGTTAGGCTAACTTGTCTATAGTTACCTGCTTTCTGTCTCACTCCCTTCTTGAATAGGGGTGTTACGTTTGTGGTTTTCCAATCCGCTGGGACCTTTCTAGAATCGAGTGACTTCTGGAAGATTACAACCATCCAGCGTTGGCTCAGTGGTCGCACTCTCTCTGAGGCAGAAGGTCATGGGTTCAAGCCCCACTCCAGAGACTTTCAGATGAGATGTTAAACCTAGTTTGCCCTCTCAGGTGGCTGTAAAAGATTCCATGACACTAGTCAAAAGAACAGGGGCAGTCTCCCAATGACCTGGATAATCTTTATCCATCAACCAACATTTTTTTTTAAATGAAAGGGTTGTCTTATGAGGAAAGATTGAACAGGTTGGGTCTACACTCATTGGAGTTTAGAAGAATGAGATATCTCATTGAAACATAAGATGCTGAGAGGATGTTACCCCTCATGGAGGAATCTAAAACAAGGGGGCATAGTCTCCGAATAAGGGGTCGCCCATTGAAGATGGTAAGGAGGAATTTCTTCTCCTAGAGGATCATGAATCTTTGGAATTCTTTACCCCAAAAAGCTGTGGAGGCAGGGTCATTGAATACATTCAAGGGTGAGTTGGACAAATTTTTGATCAACAAGGAGGCCAAAGGATATGGGGAAAAGATGGGAAAGTGGAGTTGACGTAAAAATCAGATCAGCCATGATCTCATTAAATGGTGGAGCAGGCTCGAGGCCAAATGGCCTGCTCCTACCTCTGATGGTCTTACGTAACCAGATAATCCATATCTCATTGCTGTTTGTGACACCTTGCTGTGCACAAATTGGCTGCCATATTTCCCTATGATGTGGAGATGCCGGTGATGGACTGGGGTTGACAATTGTAAACAATTTTACAACACCAAGTTATAGTCCAACAATTTTATTTTTAATCCCACAAGCTTTCGGAGGCTTCCTCCTTCCTCAGGTGGTGTGGAAATTACATAAATGTAATTACATAAATGTGTTGTAAAATTGTTTACAATATTTCCCTATGTTATAGGAGTGACTATGCTTCAAAAAAGCACTTTATTGGCTGTAAAGTGCTTCTGCATATCCTGTGGTTGTTAAAGGCGCTATATATAAATGCAGGTCACCGTTCTAGTTAAGCAACGTGGGGCATTTAAATGTCGACTTGTTAGAAGTGAACTGGATGCTTTTTAGTAGGTCTTAATTGTATCATCACTGTTGCATTACTTCTCTCCTTGAGTGTGCAGTATTAGAAGTTCCCTTAGTCAAACATACTCCCTTTTTTGTATAGAAATTCAAATGCGAGGTTTTAGAGACCATTTCCACACATCTTTGAAAGATGTTACATACCTCATTATCATTTGCTGCACCAGACTTGTTGGAGCATGCTTCAGTAAATCAGTTAGAATTAATATTTAACACCACAGTTTAAAATGAACACAAACTGATTGGAAGAACATTAACCATAAGTTATTTACATGAAGGTATTCTTTTGTGACAGTTATGTGTGACTAGTTTATGTACTTCAGTGCCTAAATGGAATAAATATGCAATAGGTTTCTTCGGATTTAAAAGTGGAATTTAGTGCCAAGATAATGAGGTATGTAACATCTTTCAAAGTTGTGTGGAAATGTCCCTATAACATGTTGACTCAGTCATAAATTTTTTCCACTGAGTTAGCTGAGACACTCTTTTACTGCAGATACATGGCAAATTTTCTGCAATTTCCAAGTTTAGCAAAAAGCATAACAAATGGCAGAAAATATACCGTGTGACAATGTTAATTTGGTATTGAATCCCCAAGTTTGTGTCCATGGCTGGCCACCTGTCTTACATCCTCCATTAACTTGAGCTCATCCAAAACTCTGCTGCCCTTATTCTAACCCGCACCAAGTCCTGCTCGCCCATCACCCCTGTGCTCGCACAAGAACGTTCAATGTTGAAAGCGTTAATTAAGAACTCGGACCTATGTTGACACCCAGTCCACCAACTCAATTTTAAAATTCTAATCCTTCTGTACAAATCCCTCCATGCCTCTCCCCTATCTCTGTAACCTTCTCCAGCGCTACAATCATCAAGAACTCCGCGTGCAACCCCACTCCAGTTGCCTCATAATTGGTGGCCATGCCTTCAAATTTCTGGAATTCCTGCTCTAAACCTCTCTGTCTGTCTGTCTCTCTCTCTCCCCCTCCTTTTCAAAGACCTTAGTTTAAAACTTGCCTTTTAGACCAAGCATCTAGTCACCTCTCCGAATATCTCCTTTTCACTCTGCCAGTTTTTGTCTTCTTACACTGTTGTGAAGAGCCATGGGATGTTCACTTACATTAAAGGTACTATATAAATGCAAGTTGTTGTACAGTAACTTATAACAATGATTTTTTTTACATGAAACGTCAATGATATTTTCTTTCAAAACAATATTCAATTCAGTGTTAATAGAAACTAAAACTCATGATACACATAGTAAGGCAACATTGAGAAAGGAGAAGTCAAGTGTTCAATCCTTGGGCTGCCTGATCCCTCCCACAATCTAGCTGCTTCAATATTACTGTGTATTGAAAGATCCTGTGGCATATGTGAACAGCCTAAAGTTTACTAAACCTGTAAACAAACATGTTAAAATTATTCTATGTTGACAATGAGTTTGCAATATGTGAAATACAGTTGAAGTGTGGGTTACAAATGGTGCAGCATTGCTGAAAATTTTCTTTCAGGTGGCATGATAGTTGCCTTTTACCAAACTTGAGAGGGAATGGTGCTCTAACAACCTCTGTACTGCTGTTCCCAGATTATATTGATCATCTGACTGTTAAGGGCTGTTAAAAGCTGATATGGAAAACGCTAGTTTAGTTTTCAATGAGTGCAGGCGTGTGTAACTAACTCCACAAGCTTAGTGACTGCATATGGGATCAGCTTGCATGATCCACAAGAAATGGATTTCTGCAGAGATTGCTCTGTGTACATTTTGGTTGTCCACTCAGAAGTTTAGAGCATGACTTCCAGAAATTTCCAGCATGGCCACCAATGGTGAGGCAAAGGGAGTGAGGGATGCACGCAGAATTCTTGGAGGATTGTAGTGCCGGAGGAGGTTAGAGAAAGGGGAGGGGCATGAAGAGATTTGAACAAGAGAACAAAATGCTGTCAGTCAATGGTATTCGGTCAAGGTGAAAAGGTATTGAAAGTAATGAAATGTGCCAACTGGGGATGGGAAGGAAAGAATGGTCGATGTTTTGCTACAAGCACGCCTCCGATCATTTTAATACTCTGCACCCTTGTCCTTTTTCTCTTTTTTGTCTAGTTTCTGTTCCATCTCCTCCATGCTATCTTCAAGCTCCCCTCATCCATACAACGTATGTGCTAGATAATGGCATGAAGGGTTCCCTCTCCTTGGGCACTATGCCCCCTCCATTTCTAAACTGTTGTCACCTCTGCTCAAAGCAAACGTCCTCAACTCCTCACCAAATGCTGCCCCACTTCCAGTCTCCCTTTTCCTCTGTTGCTGTTGGCTGCTGCCGAGATCTCTGCCCCTCTTCCCCAACTTCCAGTTTGAATCCCTCCAATCAGATTTTTGCCCATACCAAAATCATTGCCATTCTGTGTGACTGTGCAGAGAGATTGGGGACAAGGAAGATAATGCACCATGACCTGTCTTTGACATGCATCATCCTCTTCCAATAGCTCTCCTGTTGTTGGGTCTGGTAGGACTGTTCTCACTAACTGATTCAATCATGGCCAAAGCATCTCCAGCAATGGCTGTTCTTCATCCCTGCACTGACACCTTTTGCAGTCCTCCAAGGAATCATTCATGGACCCTCTTTCTCACTAACGTGTTGCCCCTTGGCAATATTGTCTGAAGGCATGGGGTCAGCTTTCCCATGTACTCTGAAACCCAGCTGTACCCCTCCTGCTTGTCAAACATCCAGTCTTCATTGAGCTGCAGTTTCTTCCAGTTACCAATGGGAAGAACAAAGTTATCATTTTCAAGCCCTGTCACAAAATCCATACTTGCCACCAGCTGTATTTTCCCCCTCCCTGGCTGCGGTCTTGGACTGAACCAGGTTGTTTGCAACCTTGGCAGCTCATTTAACCCTGAGGAAAGTTTCCAACCCCATATCCTCTCCGTTAGAAAGAGTGCCTACTCCCATCTCTAACTGCCTGCCTCCACCTCTACCTCAGCCTGTCTTCCACTGAAACCCTCATCCATGTCTGTCACCTCAACTTCATTTACTCCAATCCACCAACTGTCATAAACTTCAGCCCACCCAAAACTCTGCTGCCCACTGTGCCTCACAACAAGCCCTGCTGGCCTATCACTCCTGTCCTTGCTGAGCGACATTGGTCTCTGTCATCCAATACCACAAATGTAAGATTTTCACCCTGGTGTTCAAATCCCTCTGGCCTCGATCCACCTATCTCTGCAACCTTCTCCTGCCTCACTTTTGGTTCTTTGGGGCCTCTTGTGTGCCTTTCGCTGCCTCAACCCCCATGCTCTGGAATTCCCTCCCTCGGCCTCTTTACCTCCCCCTCCTCCTCTTAGACCCTCTTCTAAAATGCACCTTTATGACCAAGCTTTTCTCTTCTCATTTTCCTTCTTTGACTCGATGTCCTTTTTTTTTCTCGTGATTCTGTAAAGGACCTTGGGCCATTTTTCTGTTAAATGTGCTATATAAATGGAAGTTGATATATATTTAGTGACCCAGCATTCATGTGGGTAGAGGTAATATATGTAACTAACCGATACTCCTTCTAACTGCACCTCATTTCGGTTAGTGTACAGAATCACTGGTAATTCATTGAGAGCCAAATGTCAGGTCAGCTGCACTGCTGGAGTAAAGATAACAGCAGTAATTGAGAGCAAAAGAGATGAAGAAAAATTCCCTTAGGCCTCCTTGATGTAAAGTACAGATGACTGCTGTACTCTTTAACCTCATACTGTCTAGGCTTATCTTGTAGTGTTCATTGTGTTAATTTCTGACACATAAAATCTGAACTGCAGTCTGTGGTGACTATGCTCAAACAATACAAGTCTTTTCAAAAATGTTTCAGGTCTAACAGATATTTAAGAATCTCAACTGAAAAGATACTGAGGAACATGTGAGATTTATTGCTGTTAACTGTACCTTCCATACTTCAGCTGTGCATGGTTGAGTTAAACCATATTCTGCAAGTATGTCCAGAGTTCCGAAGCTCTGGAAAGTGAGAATCATCAACTGTTTGAAGTCACATGAAGCTGTTAAGTTCTCATTAGATCAGTTTCAAATTACATTGTCGCCATTTGGTTTGTAAATGGGTTGTTTCAGCATAGAAATTAATCATTGCATTAGGTTAGGATTATAAAATATTCAGTCAGCATCACTCTAGTCATAACGTAGTAGGAAATCTACTTTGTGTTGCAGCCCCAATTTTAATATTTTATATAGCCCTGCTCAGCTCCTCCAGAGTTGGAATGTTCTGATGGTGCAATCTAGTGAGGCAGCCAAAGCTCGCAAAACTTTTCTACCTCCTAGAGTAATGGCACTTGAGGCCTTTCTGTTACAGCATGGTGGTTTGTAGATAGAATCCTAGAAACAGGCCATGTGGCCCACCAAATCTGCCAGTGTTTCCTGTAATACCTCTCTTGTACTTATTTTCAGTATCCTTTTAGTATTTCTCTTTTTTTTCAAGCAGCTATCTTAATTCTATCTTTAAAAAATTCATGGACTCTACTTCAACAGTTGGTGGCAGAAAAATCCACATAGTAACTACCTCTTGTGAAGGTTTGTTTTCTAACCTTTAAATCCTTTTATGGTTCACGTTAAATTTGTGTCTTATTGCTGTCTCCCCAGACAGACCATCTGTTTGCAAATAGTGGGAACCGTCTACCTTTTTGACTCGTGGTGATGGCTCTGAGCTCTTGTGTCCACTGCTTTAAAAAGTGCCACAACCCAGAACTGGAAAGCTGCAATATCCATTTTTCTCTTGCCCATTGTGGTGCTTCTCCATGCTAACAGACCAACTTGAGCAGGTGAATAGGAGGTCTGTTTTTAGATTTGTGTTGCTGCAGTATATAGTACAGTATGTGAGCACCCTGAGGTGACTCAGATACATAGCTGAGATCAGAATTTCATGAAGTCGGGAACTATGGGTCTGAACCAACATCGTACATCACTTCAGCACACTATGGTACAGCTTTTGCACACTAACACTGGCACCATTTGGATTTCGAAAAAAAAACTCTGTCCAACTGAAAATGACATTTTAAATTGGTAAATGCTGGGTAAATATGACCCATAAGTTTTTTGCATTGGGCAGTTATGTAAGGTTTTCAGAATTCATGTAGGGTGCCAGAGGTAAAGGTGTTTTGGCAAAACCAGAATCTGAAACCAGCTGTTGACCATGAGTTTAAAAAAGGTACACTCTAAACTTGAGTAATTTTTTTATGCTTAGTCATTGCCTTAAGAAATTGTCAACTATTGTAGTGTATACTGACTCTTGAAGTACTAAAAAGAAAATTGGATCAATTTCTGATTCAGAAGGGATGAGGGGAGGAAGGTGATGTGGGGTGGGGAACTTGGATTCGTTCCTAACAGCTCCTAACATTCAAGTTTCAGTAATAGAATCAAATGACCAAGAATTGGGCCAAGATAAGGTTATGTTTTGGAACTCCATTGTCTCGCTGTTTAATAAAAGGATTCCCAAGCACATTACATGAGCATGCTGCTATCAGTTACTGAAGAATCGAGATAATGTTAGATTTTAAAATTGTTGGAAATTTAATTCTTCAATCTTTTGCTAAAACATAAGCTTAACTAAAACCTTGATGAAACTATCAAGTTAATTTCCTAGAACATTGAACACTCTCGGCACAGCTATTTCGACGATGTTTCTGATTTGGTACCAGTTTCTTTTTCCTAATACATAATGATTTCCCCCCACCCACCTACCACCAAAGCTCTTGAAGGGCTGGGTGTTACAGACTACGACTGCTGTTCTGACTGGAATTTATTGGGAAGTTGCTCAGGATAAAGGACCTTTTTTAATTTTTGCCCTCTTACATGTGTGAAAGTGTTTTGGCCTCTGCTCTTTGCCTTGCCCCATACTGCATGGGATTTGTCGGTGCAAAGCTGTGTCCAAACATCCAGCATTGGACTACCTAGTTGGTTTGCCGCTCTGATCCTAGCGGTAATGTAAGCATGTGGGGTGTAATAAAATTGGTGACATGGTATTGGATAAAACAGCAAACATTTGTATATTTATAGAAGTACTGAAATTCTAGAGATGTTTAAAATGTTTCAGTAAATGTGTACAAACTAAGTTTGAACTGCTACATGTCTGCCCAATTCTTTACCACTTGTAATGTGTTCATTTCACTTTCTTAATGTAATTACATTTGTTCTTCGATATGAGTAATAGGCAGACTACAGTTCAGATTGACTTAATTAAGTTGAATTCCCATTGATGGTTTCGAGTGTTGTACTTTCACTGATATTTGGTCACTTGCCCCAAGACTGAATAATTAAGTCTTTTCACATAATTAAATTTTCTTGCCAATCACAGTAATTTAAAGCTGTGCAGTTTACAGATCACTAGCCTGAAGAAATGTAAGCTGCCTTTTGTGGGTGATTGCCTTTTTTTTTAACATTTTCATGACAAATTGCCAGGCCTAATGAAAGCTGAGAATTTCTGACTCAATGACATATATATATATATATATATATATATATATATTGTCATTGTCGTATGAAAGAATGAGATTCTTGCTTTGACACCAGGAAAGAACCATTGCCCCTCCCTCCCTCTTCCGCCCCCCCCCCCCCCCCAATTCTCAAACTGTGAACCAGTGAAGTTCATTAGTCAGAGATTTTAAACCTTAAAAAAATTATAACTATCTTCATCCTTTGCTACCATTTCAGTTACTTTGTTCTTTCATGTTGTGAAGTTTTTGGTGATATGTGGCTTGCATATAGTTGGAATGTCAGTGAAATGGAAATGATTCTAGAATTTGATTGTAAGGCTACCAAATATTGCAAAATACAAATGTTTTATGAAATTGGTTATATTAAAAATGAAGGCTGAATAATTGGTAATACAAAGCTCAAATGTAGGTGTGATCTGCATTATATGTATTTAATGTAAAACATTCATTGTTTTTGTATACATTTTTACTTTTTTAAAATAAGAGGACGAACTGAAATAGTGTTTAAACTGCATTCTTGAAAATAAGCGAAGTTTGAAGTGGTCATAAGTATTCACATGTATTTAAGAATGTAGTTGCCACAGTAACCATTAAACTGTTTTCCTGTTGGAAAGCCCTTTATGATCATTCCATAATGTCAACAAAAGCCACAAACTGATGACAATGTTGTGGTGTCAGTCATATCAAAAATTGAGCTTATTTTTGATAGAGCTGGATTGAGTGGACTTTGTCCTGTGTTTCTCTTGCATGAAACAAAATAGAAATACAAGAAAATGGCTGGAAGAGGACTGAGTAATACAGTGAATTCATCATAAAGACGTCCTTGCCTGATGTGAAATACAAGGTCATTTGGCTGATGGGCTATCATCAGACAGGATTTAATTTCATTCCACAGCCCATTAATTTCCCATCTTTGCAGACAGTAATAATGCCCACATGATATACACAGTGACAGACAAAAAAAGAACAAGCCAATATCTTTTTTTAAAAAAAAAGCTAGGTCAGCTGTGTTTTCAGCATCTGTCAATTTAGGTGCCATTTTTTGGTAATGGTAATGCAATGAGAAGAAAGATCATTGATTCTTTTTCTCCATTCGTAGTATGGCATTGAACTTTGTTTACAAAGCTATTTTGGACCTGAATCTGCATTGTCACCTTCTATTTTGGTAATGTTTGTAAAAATATAATGTGTGATGCTACACTCATTTTCATTAATGAAAGACTCTTTAGACAAATACCTGAACACTGCATTTGAATGCCATATGACAAACTTTTTAAGACAAATATTGGAGGTACAGTAGTAGCATGCTGTAACCTGCTTGTGGCTGTGCAGATTGGTAAGATTTCTGATCTCTGCCGAGATATCTCGCATGTCTCCACAGGCAGGATGGGCAAATCAGAGTGTCAACAGCAGGCTGTCGTGTGACTCTTACTGGTTGCTTTCAGAAGATATTTGGCCCCACAATGGGCGGGGGGGTGCAGGCGGTGTAGTGATGATTATATGCCTAATGCATGCTGTAAGTGCTTAATTGTCTAATTCAGGAAATTGTTTGTAAAATTCTGTATGATGGAGTCCATAGCGAGCATATTAAAACATTAGAGAACAAAATATTTTGTATACTTCTAGGCAGCCTCATTGTGCATTTCATGTGGGAGGAGCAATTTGCCATTGAGTTGGTGACAGTGCAAACATAGCAAAATTGCCTCCAATTTGGTTTCTCTAGAGAAATTATAAATGATGCCTTTTAAAACATATTTGATTTCTTCAGAAGGAACACAGGCATTTTGCTATTTTTTTTTTATGAAGTCAGTGACCAGAGGCAATCTTTTTTTCCCCCAAGTGCTTCATGCATGATTTTAAAATAAATTATTGCCTCCATTAGGAAACAGCATGCAAGGGGCTATGTTTATTGGGATGCCATCAAGTCCTTTTCAGAGCCTAAAGCAAAGATATCCAAGTGTATGTTTGAGGTTAACCCTGTTAGAGAGCAGGATTGGGACATAGGAGGGACCAGAATGAAATGTCAAATTTCTGCTCCCCCCCCCCCCAACCCCCCTCCTGCTCCTCTGACCCCCAAAAATGGGTGAAGCATGTTTAAAATGCCTTCTATGTGGATGCTGGAAATTTTGCATCCTTAAAATAATGGTTTGTTTAGGTTACTGAAGGTGGTGACTTGGCTGAAGTATGGTTCCACAGGTCCTGGCAGCCCTCCAATACCTTGTGCAAGTGGCCATTCTTCATGTGAGCCTAGACAGTGAGCACTGATGAATTATTTAATGGTGGGGCATCACAACTGAGTCCTTTCCCAACATCCACCAGTGCATACTTTCCAGCAGGGGGCACCAGGCGGATCTTGGTGCTGGGGCAGGGAGGAAAAAGAATCAAAACTGAAATTTATTTTACTTAAGCCATTGCCACTCTGATATTGATTAAATACGCAACACAGACAAGGGATTGAACTTTGAAAGGTTTGGAGAAGGAGGGAGCTATATTTTCAAAAGTTTTTTTAAGCATAAAGTCAAATTAGTGAATTGATATTCTTTTTTGCTTTTCAAGGTTAAAAACTACCATTGTTGTCGTCTATTTATTGCTTTGTCAGAAACACCACATGCACCTTCAGTGTTCAAGTTTTAAATACTGGCACAGTAAGCTGTATGTAATCACAATGCTAAATTCTCAGCAATTACCTTACTTTGGAGTTTTACATACTTAATTATTTTGATTTGTACATTATCATAATTTGGCTGCTGGAGGAGTAAAGCCATGCAGTTGAGTTTCAGACAAATAAATTTCATGTGCTTTCTAGGACAGTGCTTTTTTTTTGAAGAAAAGTTATTGACTTGATTAATGAGCAGACAAGAAGAGTAATTTGCTGCAGATACAAAATGTTGTATAACGAGTCAGTCCATGCCTGCATGCAGCAAGACCTGGACAACACCCAGGCTTGGGCTGATAAGTAGCAAGTAACATTTGTGCCAGGTAATGACCATCTCCAACGAGAGTGTCTAACCACTTCCCCATGACATTGAACGGCATTACCATCGCCGAATCCCCCACCAACGTCATCCTGGGGTCACCATTGACCAGAAACGTAACTGGACCAACCATATAAATACTGTGGCTACAAGAGCAGGTCAGAGGCTGGGTATTCTGTGGCGAGTGACTCACCTCCTGACTCCCCAAAGCCTTTCCACCATCTACAAGGCACAAGTCAGGAGTGTGATGGAATACTCTCCACTTGCTTGGATGAGTGCAGCTCCAACAACACTCAAGAAGCTTGACACCATCCAGGACAAAGCAGCCCGCTTGATTGACATCCCATCCACCACCCTAAACATTCACTCCCTCCACCACCGGCGCACAGTGGCTGCAGTGTGCACCATCCACAGGATGCACTGCAGCAACTCGCCAAGGCTTCTTCGACAGCACCTCCCAAACAAGTGACCCTAGAAGGACAAGGGCAGCAGGCACATGGAAACAACGCCACCTGCATGTTCCCCTCCAAATTACCCACCATCCCAACTTGGAAATATATTGTTGTTTCTTCATCGTTGCTGGGTCAAAATCCTGGAACCCCCTACTTAACAGCACTGTGGGAGAACCTTCACCACACGGACTGCAGCGGTTCAAGAAGGCGGCTCATCACCATCACCACCTCAAGGGCAATAAATGCTGGCCTTGCCAGTGATGCCCACATCCCATGAACATTTAAAAAAAAAAATCTCATGTGGACATAATTTACTTAACGATTTAAGCTGTGAACCAGCAATTTGACAGGCTGAGGCAATAATTAGTACTGGAGCTCTTTGTTCATCATGAAAACTTGGCACATTTGATGTATGCAACTATTAAACTTTACCAATTATTGTTACTGAATTGAAACTGCAGCATAAAGGTACATATTAAGGCTCATTCTTTCCACACCAGTAGTGGAATTTTCTGTGCAATTGGGAAGCATTATTAATAAATTTTGACTTGAAAAGGATTTGAAACAAACACTTTTTAAAAAAAAAACTGCAAATGTTGAAACTCTGAACTTTAAGATCAAATTTACGGCATCTGAATGAGAAAGGTGAGTTAATATTTCAGATATAGTTCATCAGAACTGTGATCAGATTACTAACATTTAACTTCATACAAATGTTTTCAATAAATATTAGAGTAAATATCTTAATCATAGATTTTGATTTGGTTCAATTAATGTTTTTTTAAAAAAATGCACTGAATTGTGATGTTTTTGTCACAGTATTATTTAGTGTGCCAACTTGGCATATAATTCCAGCCATCTTACAGCATTGTCATCAGCATGCAAAGTGCATAGGCCAACACGTAGTTTACTAAGTGGGCACAATTCAGTGAAGTGGGACATGATTTATATTTGCCCACAATGTTTTTTTTCATTGTTCTAGTCCCTTCATTTTAAAAACCTTGATTCTGTCATCTTTTAAGACTGTTCCATCAAATTAAATAGCCCTAACTCAGAGCCTATCCTCATAACTGAAGTCCCTAAGGCTAGGCTGCCTCTCCTCTGCACCTTCTGCTTCACAATGTGTGGGGAGCAAAACTGTATCCTGTACTCCAAGTGCAGACAAACCAAAGACTTATCTAGCCTAGGTATAGTAGTCTTTGTTTCATACTTTGGTCCTAGCAATACAACCTGAAATCCTATTTGCTTTCTCTTTTGCCATCTCATTGTGCACTTCTAATGAGTGATCAGCAATTACCCCTAGATCTCTCTAAATCTGGTACCTTAACAGGTAATCCAGCATTGTATGAACATGCCTAGAGTTTCCCAATCCTAAATATATGACAGTACATTTGTTCATATTAAGGGGCATCTGCCACACATTGGCCCATCCCTTAACTGGTATCAATTTGCCTGCAACCTATTCAGTCTAAATTGCTAACCTCTATGCATTTGTCATGTACAAACTTAGAATGGTCCCATAATGCTGCCCTCCTTAGTTTATGAAAGTGAACAGGAATGGTTCTAACATGGAGCTTTGTAGTCCAGTGGTGACCAGATGCAGTCACTTTAATGACAACACTCCACTTGAAGATTTTGATAAGTTACTTTTCCAGCTACTTTTTGTTTTCCCCCAATAATTGCCTGTAGTACTTTATTCAATGTTTTTTGGAAATCCTGATCTGCAACATCAAGAGGATTAAACATCCACCATTCTGGTCACTTCCTCAAAACTAAATCAGATTAGCAAGGCAAGACCTACATTTCATTAAGCTATGCTGTAAATTGCTACTTGCTGCTAAATTCTTCATGATCCCCAATGTCATCTTGTATAATGCTTTCTAACAGCTTCCCTATGATAAACGTCTAACTCATGGTACTGTAATTACGAGGGCCCGATTTCCTCCCTTTCAAAAAAAAATGGGTCTTCGTTGCCTTTCCCCAATCCTTGGGAATCAGCTTGGAAGTTAATCTTCGACTGAACACAGAAAATAGTGATTCATCTAGATCGTCCCACATATCTTTTAGCATTCTGGAGTAAATGGAATTGGGTCCCACAGCACTTTTGTTTTAAGCAGGTTAATCTTCACCTAAGACCATTTCTGCACTTTATTTGCTTCAACACAATTTTAGTAGCATGACTATCCTGTACTATCCGATCCATAGCATTGTCTTTGCAAGTTTTACTGATGCCAAGTTTTTATTTGGTGGTTCATCCGTATCATTGTCCTCCAATCTAACTTGCCTTGTTAATTCCCTCAAAGAGCAAATGTGGTCTTGAATTGTTTTCTGAATTCTAACTGAACTGCAGTGGACTTGCCATCACTGCTACAATTTCCTACTATCCTTTTTAAATGCATGTTTAGTATTTCTAATGCTAGATTTAATTATCCTCAGCTTTTTAAAAGAAGAGTTATCCCTACTCTATTTACAGTTGTAACTTTTATATGCAGTGCTCCTGAAATTGCTGCAATGACTGGTTTGGCAGCGATTGCCATTAATTGGAGTTTTAAACTCTCCATTAACCACACTATTTGCGCTACAAATTGCTGGACTGTCGATCCAATAACGGTGCAATGAAGTCAATGATGAATCACAGACCTCACGGACAGTGTGCCCAATGGCTTATCTCGCAGACCAACCACAGCACTTTTTTAAAAAAAATGAAAACAAACACCATAACTCTGATGTGTGGCACGAGCAGGTGAGTGACCGGCAACTTCTGAAAAGACCTTAAATCAACTTTTTAAAAAAAAAATTCAAACGTGGTTTTAAAAATAATTGTTTTGCGTATACACTTTTTTCCTCAGATGTCTCTGGAAAAAAAACAAAAATGAGTGCAGAACGTTGGAGATGAGGATCTGTAGCCTCTCTTAGACCATGAGAGGAGAGTGCTGCTGCTGCTGGGGAGTGTGAGGGAGAGGACCCTGCAAAATAAGCCTGGTGCTGTGGAGCAAGACTGTGACCCTGAGCCACCTTTTTATTGATTGTCCTGATGGGAGTTTTAATTTTTTTTTTGTTATCCTGGGTTTACATTGATGTTTGTTGACTTTGTTTTTGCACTGAATAAAAATTCCATTGTTTTAAGTGTCAATCTTGCCTGTCCTCCTTCATGTTTGTGCAACCACAGGGAATTATTCCATAGACATTTGGACTTCCTGATCCACCTCCATTCTGTTGGCAGAACTCTGAGGGGAGAGAAATGGTGAGAGCTGGGGTGGCTGTTATTGTCCCGAACACCTGGGCCACCCTGCCTGGTGCTGGCATGCCTTCCTGCTGGGTAGGGGGGTGCACATCACCCATGGGCCCAAGGACATCCTCCCTGCAGGGCAAAATTATGCCATGCACAGCACACCACACCACTACAACCTTTGTCACGTTGCTAGGGGAATATTGTAGAACGTGCCTCAACCTATCCAGGCACTGAGAGTATGATTTAAGCACCTCTTCGTCCTCTCCATCACTTGCGGGGTGGACGTATGTGCATGGTTGTAACTTTCCAGTGCTGCATTGGTGATTCGGAAGGGTGACATCAGCCACTGCTTCAGTCGGTACACCTTGTTCACTACAGTCCATCCACCTTTCTTGTCCATACAGTGATGGCCATTGCCCACGTGCTTGATTACATGGAGATCAGCTATAATCTCAGGATTACTGGTAAATGCTAAATCTAGTAAATTTGTTTTCTCTAGTACTCTTCTGAAGGAATAAGGAAGCATTCATTGACTGCGTCAGCAAGTATTTTAGTCCTACTTACCCCTGAACTTGGTTGCTAACTTAATGGACCGAGTTAAAATCCCCCAAACAACACTACCCTGTTCAGTTGCTCTTCTAATTTGAGTTGCTTGTGATGCTCAACCTGTTGCCCAGAAGCCTGTGATGTGCTGAGTAGCGCATCTACCATGATCCAGTATCATCCAAATCTTATCAATGCCCTCTTGGTGATCATAATCCTCAGTGTCTCAATTATTTAATTTTTAAAAAATAAAGAATACCCCCTTTTTGAGACACAACTTATCCTTTCGGCAATCCTTCTACCATTTCAAACGCACTTCAGATCTGTACTAAATATTTCAGATCTACCTCTAATATCTAAAATCTTCATAGAAGCATATGTCTATATTTCCAGCATTTTATTTCTAAAACTTCTGCCATGAGCATAAAGAGGAATACTGTGCATGTTATGTGGTTCATTGTAAGTAAACTTTTTAATTGAAATTCATTAAATTTTAACTTACCATCAATTACCATTTGTTTCCTAATGCGAGAGAAATGACATTACATTAGCCACTATGCCAACTAGTTTAAATATCTTCCGTTCTACATTCAGAGCCAGCTGTTCGGCCCTCAACCAATCAAATGAACCCCAGTGCTCCTCAAAAATTTACCCTTTCCAGTTATTTGCCACCACCAGTTTTTTTTTAATTCAATGTTTCTAGCCAATTGTTAAAGCCAATAATCCTTTCTGATGCAACCCCCAGTATCTAGAAACAAGTTGGAGATCACAATCTTAACTGTACCTTCGAAATTTACTATCCTTTGGTAATTGTCCTTAAGAGATCAGGATTTCTATCCGTTACATTATTGCTTTGCACGTAAGTGCTGTAATCACTGTTCCCTTACATCCTATGATGAAACTAATTCACCTGATCATCCACCTGCTTAATTTTGACTCCTAGAGAACCTAAAGTGGTAGTGTTGAACAACTTCCCTTGACATTGCACGCAATCAGCATACCTTGCAGTGAAATCTCCAATTAATGAGGGTTGTCTTTGGACTTGCAGTTTGTTTCCAACTGGGACAGGCTAGATGGACCAGTTTCTTCCCGTCTGCAATTTTTGTATATTCATGTGTTATAACAAAATTTTGTTGCTCCTCCCCATTTTGGACTCGTGACTAGATTTTTGTTATGGTGGAGTTATATAAATCAAAGGGACTATTGAGCATTTGAGAAGTATCCTCAGCAACCTGAAAGCAGTCAATTTTATTTAAAACAAGAAAGTGATTATCAGAAGGGCCAAGAGAACTATATGCAGCTGAAGGGAAAGCAAATTAGCTACAGATTTACCAAGGAAAGTATCAAAATCCACCATTATAGTTCAAATTTTCCTCATTACGAAGTTTAGTAATTTTCCTTTCCAGGGAAGACATTCAGTTCCCTTGAATCCTCCCATCCCTTCCCTTAGTTGTATAAGTAATGAACGAGTGGAACAACATTCAATTGATCTGTGATGATGAGACTCGAATTCTGATGTAGGCAATGTGGATTTTTTGAGTAATGTTCCCTAATATATTAGTGAATTAGCAATGTTTATTGAATTACGCTGTGTTTAACAATGTAAATATGTAATCCATATTTTATATCTCTAACTTATTTGCTCACTTCCACTTATCCTCCATCCCCTGTTCTCTGCCTCCAGGTTTGACCCACCAGATTGCTTTTTGCAGATTTAGCTCATGGTTTTAAAATAAATCCAGATTATTCTTTTCTAACAGGGATTTACCTCAGTATGGACAGAAGCAGTGGCAGTCGTATTTTGGACGCACTTTCGATGTTTACACTAAGCTCTGGAAGTTCCAACAGCAACACAGGTTTGGAGAAATTTTGCTTTACAGACTATTCCATGCAATAATATTTTGGTTTCAACAAAGAAGTTACTCCAGAATAAATGATAGATCCTGTCACCTGAAGTCCTTTTTCAGCTTCGGTGGCAGGAAGTGACTCTAGTACAGTATACTTGGCTAGGTGAATTTAACATCTGTTTGCAATGACTTGGGCAGTGGTATTTCATGACCACCAATGTACACTTGTGAAGAATGATGTATGCAATCTCGAGTTGAGTAATCTCGTTGTTTAAGACTTGGTTTAATTAAATGTATAAAATTTAAAACTCTGTTTATATTTCAGTTAAGGATTGAAGGGAGTTAGTGTGTAGGACCTATGTGGTTTGTGGTTGACAACACATTTATCGGCACACACAAACGCATGTATTTCCAATATCGAGGAGAGTTTTTAAAAATTTGTTCATGGGATGTGGGCGTTGCTGGTGAGACCGGCATTTATTGCCCATCCCTAATTGCCCTTGAGAAGGTGGTGGTGGTGAGCCGCCTTCTTGAACCGCTGCAGTCCGTGTGGTGAAGGTTCTCCCACAGTGCTGTTAGGAAGGGAGTTCCAGGATTTTGACCCAGCAACGATGAAGGAACGGCGATATATTCCCAAGTCGGGATGGTGTGTGACTTGGAGGGGAACGTGCAGGTGGTGTCGTTCCCATGTGCCTGCTACACTTGTCCTTCTAGGTGGTAGAGGTCGCGGGTTTGGGAGGTGCTGTCGAAGCCTTGGCGAGTTGCTGCAGTGCATCCTGTGGATGGTACACACTGCAGCCACTGTGCGCCGGTGGTGGAGGGAGTGAATGTTTAGGGTGGTGGATGGGGTGTCAATCAAGTGGGCTGCTTTGTCCTGGATGGTGTCGAGCTTCTTGAGTGTTGTTGGAGCTGCACTCATCCAGGCAAGTGGAGAGTATTCCATCACACTCCTGACTTGTGCATTGTAGATGGTGGGCCAATATGTGTACTCCAGGTTTGTTCATATTTGATAATATTCTGGCCAGCAGGTGGTTTTTAATTAGAGCAAGATAGACAGTGCTCCTTATTTAAAAAGTGCTTTTTGCTGCCTTCGCAATCATACAATCCTATTCAGATTTTGGTGTGAAGACATTGCTGTGTATATTTAACCAGAGGTGTAATAAGGCTGGATTTTTTGGTTTTAATGCTTCATCCACAGGCAAGAAGCCATTGAAATTGGGGGCTGGGGAGGGGGGCGAGTTCTGTTTGACTGGGTGTGCACATTCATGAAATGAAGACCAGTGGAAGTTTTGAAATGGTTAGATAAAGCTAATTTTTCTGTAGATTGTGTCCTCTATAATGGGCCTCATTCTGCTGGGAGAAAAAAAACCATAAGGGAGACTTTTTGTGACATGGCAATCTCACTGTGTCAGAGGTGTCACCATGTGATCAGTTCTGTACCTGCACAGTATGTAAAGGGCAAGGGCAATCAGGGATGGGCAATAAATGCTGGCCTCGCCAGCAACGCCCACATCCCATGAACGAATTAAAAAAAAATATAAAGGCATGCCCTGGCCTTGAGCAGCAGTTCATTGTTTCTCCTGCATGTCATAAAGGCTTGATGATATTGCGCACAAGTTGCAAAGATTCATTATGGCAATGCTCCTACTGACTTTAATCTTTGTTGTTTTCTTCACTTTCTTCAGCAATTTTCATCTTTCATCAACACAATTTTTTTCCATCTCTCTCTGTTCCATTTTGAGTTTTTATTTCTTGATGGGGTAGCAGAGAAGGGAAGTCTCTTAACTGCTCCAGGATATTCACCTTGAACCACTATCATTGCTTTTATTGAATCTCTAGGAAATATAATATCAATAGCTGTAACAAATGGGATTGACCTTGCCATCTTCGATATATTACAGGAGAAAATTTTAACCAAGTCCCAGTTAGTGCAGATGTGACGAGTCTATTGTTGATATCACTTGAGCTAATACCAGTATCGGTTATATATAATATATATATACTCTATCTCCATGCTTGTAAATACAGTATGAACGGTATATTTTATTTGCCCATCTTTCATCCTAGGCAAATTCTGGACAACAGGTATGGCCTGAAACGGTGGCAGATTGGAGAAATTGCTTCAAAAATAGGACAGCTTTACTACCATTATTAGTAAGTTTGATTTTTGGATTGCTCAAAAGAAAATTAATTAGTATGACAACTTTGAAAAATCATTTACTTAAAGCACTGATTCTTCCTGACACAGCACCATGTCCTTTCATTCTTGGATTTATGCCAATTGACTGAGTTTTACACAGTCAGCGTTTCAGACAGTCGTGCATTTGTGGGTGAAAACAAACAGGCATTTAAACTTCTTGCAGCCCAGTTGTAATGGCCCTGTTCCACCCCTGGCTTCTACCCAGTGCTTCGGCTGCTTTGCTTGGGGATCAAACTTTATTGCACAAAGATGGCGACTAGAAGTGCTGTCAAAAGAAATTGGTATATCTGCTTGTAATATGAATTGTAAAATAAAAATTATTGACATTTGATCCTGGTGGGGTGGGCATTCCTGACCTCACAATAGCTTTGTGAAATCAGGAATTGCTGCCCACAGTTGGCAGCAACAACAGGTATGGCCTATGGAAGAGCAGTTTAATAACCAGATTTTGCAGTGATAGTACATATCCCCGATGTTTCCTCGCGATATGAGGAAAAAGCTCTGTAATGTTGGGTACCTTTAGCTATGACCAGCCCGCATTCAGTGCATCTACATGTTATAGAGGGCCGCTGTTCACCAATTTTGAAGTGGTTGATTGACTGTTGCTAGCAAGTATGTGCACGTTGCACTCCTTAGGGGGCTCCAGACCAATTCCTCTTTCTTTCTGTGCTCCATTAGTGGCCCCAACCTGTTCCCCACTCCTGTAGTCTCCTAACCTGAATGAGATACAGGAAAAAGTAATGGGAGTGGCAAGACCAAATGAGTAAGAAGAATAAGGAGAAAGAGAGAAGAAATAAAGGAGAAGGATAGAAAAATAGAGGAGGGGAGAGAAGAGACATGGAGAAAGGAGGGGAGGAGAAAGAGAATTGAAGGAGGAAACAGACTTTTCTGCAGACCAAACGGTACTTGTTTCCTTTAGAGGTGTGAATGGTTGTGAGCCTGGCCTGAGAGAGCTTGAAAACCATTGATTTTTTAAAAAGTTTAAAGGTGGATAGCATTTTTGTAGGCTTTGTTTCTCATAGCTCTTATTTCTTTTTTGCACAATTTTAACCTATCCTTCCCTTTCCAATATAATGCTGTCTTTTTTCTTGTTTCCCTGCCGCCCCATTCTTTAGCTTGCGTACTTCTGAGACCAGTTATCTGAATGAAGCATTTTCCTTCTACTCTGCAATAAGACACAGAGCCTATTACTCCCAGGTCACTAAAGAGGATAGGTATGATAACTTATGGTTGTTATATGTTTTCATAAGTAACTTTTGTGTGTTTATAACTACAAATACAAACTGGTACATGCATAACTCAGTTGTGGATGTGGTTATAAATCAATTTTTATGTGCTGAAGTACCCTTGCAAGACTACTTGTTTTCCTTATGGACAACAATTTTTAGTATTTTAACGTAAGCTCTTGAATTAAAGCAACAAAATTAGGAAAATTTTTCTAAATTATATGCCGAAAATTCAGTTTAATTTTTTTTTATTTGTATTGGTAAACAATTTTCGCACATGTTTTTCTTGCTTGGATGGGTCACTCAGTGTTTCTTGGCTTTGAAACTGCTTGGTTTGCTCTTTTTTTGTAGGCCTGAGCTTGTGGTTAAAAAGCTACGGTATTATGCACGATACATAGTGGTTTGTCTGCTGCTTAACAAAATGGACCTCGTAAAAGATCTAGTTAAGGTATGGTGTTTTTGTGTGAACTGTATTTCATGTTCTTGATACTTTTAGAAAGTCCTACAAATATATCTACAATTTTGAAATATTTGTTTTTGGCCCCTTCCATTAACTCCACTCCCTTGCCACTCACTCCACTTCTTCTCCCTCCCCCCTCCTCGCTGAGGCTGAACCAGAACTTGAAAAACCTTCACATCTTGTTTGACCCAGAGCTGAGCTTCAAACCCATACTATCCCCATCGTCAAGATTGCTTCCTTCCAACTCTGAAATATTGCCTGCTTCCATCCCTACCTCAGCTCCATTCCTGTTGAAAACCTAATCCATGCTTTTGTCACTTCTGGACACCATTTTCCCCTGTTGCCTCCTATCCTCCACTTTCTATAACTTCCAACATGCAGCCACACACATTCCACCCTCCAGACCTGTTTGCCCATCAACTTGTCCTGGCTGATGTACATTGGCTCCCTCTTCCCCAATGGACTGAATTTAAAATCCTTGTCCTCATCTTCAAATCCCTTTATTGCCTTGCACCAACCTCTTTTCAACCCATTCCAGCTTTGTATCCCCAACACTTTTTAAAAACGTTCTCAGAAATCACCTTTTTGACTAATCCTTCCATCAACTCTCCCAACTCTGTTCCCTCCATGGTGTAGCATATCTATCTGTAACTTTAAAGAAAAGTGCTATTTCTTTTCCCAAAGCATTTACAGAAGGTATGGAAAAGGATGTGTTTTATTCTAAAATAGTTGTATTAATTGTTGACTTTTAAAGCAGATGTAATCCTTAAAGACTTTCTCTTTGTAGATTTGGCATTATTCATGGTAGAATTACCTGTCATACAAAAAAAATTCAAGCAGAGCAACACTTTATTACATCTCTACGATTGCCATTTTGCACATGCTTGGGCTGAGTGCAGTGTAGCTGCATGTTACTGCCTGACATTGTCAGGGAGAATGTGGGGGAACAGTGATCTGTTTATTATTGTATTCCAGCTGACCTGGTAACAGGGGATAGGAATGGATTGTTAGGAGATTGAAGCAAGGAATAAAGTTATATTGCACTTCCAAATAAGGAAAACAATGCTTTTCTTCTCTGCCAATTTCCTCCTCTGTCCTTTCTTGAGAAATAATGGCAGCTGTTCAAAGAACTATACAAGAATTTTATCAGAGTATCTCCTAATTCCCAATAATTTTTTTGGTATTTGATCAATTCTGTCTCAGCTCAATGTCTGATGAATTTTCAGATGCTTTATTTTCTCAGAAACCAACTTCCTGCCATTTTTTTCAATTTTTTTGAGCTACCCATTGAATCATTTGGGCTTGGGTTTTGACATTAACCTCCCTGTTACTTAATGGAATGTACATGGACAAAATTCAGCCCTCCATGGTGATAGACATTTATTGTCCAGGCTCACGTGAAAAGTAGCCACCTGAGCAAGGGACCTGAGGGTTGCCAGTGATCTGTGTCTTTCAGTTTGTCCTTGAAGGTATTGTATTTTTCCAATTTTAATTAATTATTGGCTACTGCTTAAAAGAACAAAGTGAATGAAACTACTGGTGACAGATGTTGGAACTACCTTACAACTTTTTTTCCCTTTCTCTCCTGAAGACACTGACCTGCGAGGTATTGGTCCATCGGCACTAGCAGCCCTCTGATATCTTGCCCAAGTGGCAATTTTTCACTATGAGCCTCGACAATCAATATGCACCAATATGGTGGACATCATAACTGAGCTGAATTTTGTCTGTCGGCATGCAGTTTCCAGCAAGTGTGTTTAACTGATTTTTATTTTTCCCCTTTCCCTAACTGGAATGCTGACCTCCAATGCTGTCCAAGCAGAGGTCATAACCTAGCAGGGATCACATTTGTGGCTACTGGACCTATACAGCTCAATACAATACAAGCGGTCCACTTTGCTCCATGGAAGAAGATGCATTTGAGTTTTAAATTGTTCTGGTGGTGTGTCTTAGTTTAACTAACTTGCAAAATAGCAGAGGTTTTGTTACTGCTTCAGCTACACTTAAAATTCCTACATCTACTGTTAAGTTTACATATGCCATTTTGAAAATGGTAATCTAGTTATTATAGTTCTGTAGTACGCACTAAAGTAGTTTCTAATTTTACCAGGAACTGTCAGATGAAATTGAAGATTATACACATCGTTTCAACACTGAAGACCAGCTAGAATGGAATCTTGTGCTACAAGAGGTGGCAGCATTTGTTGAGGTCTGTTAAATAGTAATCTGAAGTTGTTGGGGAAAAATCGGAGTATATGAAATGAAGTTATAATTATTTAATTACTACATGATTTCTATGTTTTCAAAATTACTTAAGTTATTATCATATACTAGTTAATCAGCTAATTTTTCAAAGGAATTTTTTTCTGCTACTGCTGATGGTTATGCAGTGATGAAGAATTTAATGCAGCTGATGCTATTTGCTAATAGTTTACGGCAGTTTTTAATGTGTGGTATGATCCTAATGGTAGAGTGTTGAATTCCTCACAAGTATCCATCAAACTCACCTGTTGATTGGATAGAGTTTTACCAGTTCTTAGCCTGGATGGATTGCTCATCCAAAAGGTGAGGAAGAAAAAAATTGACCGAACTGCTCCAATAATAGAAACCCACTTGTAATATCAAGTAATATTGTTAATTGTTCCTCTCATTTGTTCTGTGAAGGAAATGTGTTAGTTAAGTGATGGCAGGTGGAGACCAAGTGGTGCATGTAAAATAGTATATAAAAATTTTGCCTCATTAATTTCCAGCCTTGGTTAGAGTTGTACATGGAAAGTTATTTCTGTACAAGTTCATTCCAAATCCATTAACTTTTGAAGGATTGTGAAGGTAATTGACTAGAAATTGGTCATGTACTAAAAATAGTTTTGATTATCCCTGAAATGTGTGATGTCAGATAGTAATAGATCCATTCACTGTTGCATACCTAAAGTACAAAGATACAAGATTCCAGTAGAGCAAGGAGCCATCTTAATATTTCACCCAGTTTGCCGATCAAACTTGTTACAAAGTGAATGATGGAATTAGAATCAAAAAGTAATCATTTTATAGTAATCTTTAATATTTTATGGTTAAAATATTTTGGAAGTGGTGGAAGTATCACCTTCATTGTCCAGTATTGCCCTTTGGTTCTTGCTCTGTTCACTACAGCATTTCTGTAATCTGCTCTTATAACCTATATTGTATTTACACACACTGCATTGCTGTACACATTCTCTACAAGCTTGAGTGTGGCATCTAAAAATTACTGCCACTCTTACCTAATTTACACCGTGCGTTCATCTGTCAAACTGGTAGCTTTTTAGAGAGAAATCCCTTGCCACATAATTTAAAATTCAATCCTAGTAAAAATGGGAGAGTAGTGGAAAAATTCTTTTGAATTATTTCTAAATCCAATGAAGCTGGGGTCTTTTGCTCGAGGCTTGCTTGATCTTGGTAATGCCAGTCACTCAGATCAGAGATTGCAGTCTCCTTCTGATAATTCAGTCATATTTGCCCAAAGAACTTGGATTAACTAGTAATTAGAATTAACTAGCCAAATTAAAATAGCAAATATTTTCTTTGAAGTTCAGATCCACTAATTTTAATTAACTGAGTTCAAATTCAGAGGAGCAGACCTTTTCCAGAATGCCCAAAATTGGTGATGAGTGTGTGTGTGTGTGTGTGTGTGTGTGTGTGTGTGTGTGTGAGGGGGGGACGGAGGTGGAGGTGGAATTGGGGGATTAATTGTAGTAAGAAAACTGTATAATGTTGATGTGGGTGGGTGTGTTATGAAACTACATTACAGATGCTCGGTTGAAGTTCCAATTTTGAATATTGTCCCAGGAACATTTTCCTGGATGAGTGAGGGCGGTCACTGTGTTCCTCGGCCTCTGCCACTGCTGTTTATGATATGGGAAGTGCATCAGTGTTGCCTCAAGGGATTTTTCTGTCTAACTTTTACATGTTTCCTTCCCTGTGATGAATTATCTGGCAGTAGATCCAGCATTGGGAATCTGCATGAGGTGGGGGGGCTGCAGATGGGGGGAAATAATGGCCTGAAATTTCACCCTACTGTTCTAAGATGCGATATGTTAGAATATCAGTAAACAGTAACAAGCTGCTGCCTTCCAAGTCATCATTTTGAAGTGTGAAGAGCACTGAAGGCGTCAGTGTTTTTTTAGGACGTGAGTATGATTGGCTTCAACAGCAGCCAGAATTGCAATACAGCAGTTTGGCTGTCACTCAAACCCACCTTCAGCCTTTGGTCAGTTAATTAATGCAAACATTTTTAAAGTGACATTTAATCCATGAAGATCACGTTAAAGATCCTTTTTTTTCTATTAATACCCACCAGCTTGACATGCAAGAGGATTTACACTCAGTTACCATCTAACCATTCAATTACTGACATTGGCTGGTTTGATGGAAGCTGAGCTTAAGCCCTTTCCAGAGTTTTAACATGCAGCCTGTCGATTAAAACTTAAGAAATTGATGGTAACTGTTTGCCCCTGAGCTGCACAAAATGCTAGAGCCAGCTTTTGTCTGCCAATCACTTCGTAATAGTTGTATTAGATTGGAAGTTTCTCTGAGCTTAGATAATGTAAAGTCATTTTATTGAGTAACTGCCTATTATAAGATAGTGCCTGAGGCAAATTAACATTAAAGTCATTAAAAGGGTCAGTCTCTACATCCTTTTTTTAAAAAATGATTCTCTTCCCACAACCCCCACAATTTTTCTCCTGCAGTAGCGCACATTGTACAAGACAATTGGCAGAGGTTTTGAGCAAAGTATTAGCATTTTTAAAAAAAAGTTTGATTTTTCCACTTGAACGTTTAGTTTATTCTAAATAGACTAAATGTTGGGCTCTCATCAGTGTGAATACCCATTAGGCTCCACAGCTGAACTTTGCACCTACCTCTGTGTTTCTCATCAGTTTTATCCTTGTCTTAAACCAACCATCTTTGGTGGTTATATTACAATGAAGAGGTGAGGATCATGAGGAAACCTTTTTTCTCTCCTCCTCTCCTGAAAGCACCAAGTCCTTCTGGGGTATAGTTCTGCAGGCACAGTGTCTCCTGGTTCCTCACCCAAATTTGCCAATGAGTATTGGCAAGCTGTTCGACCATAGTAGGCATCATAGCTGAGCCCAGTCTTGTCTTCACCAGACATTCACATACATAGCTTTTGAGCAAAGTCTGCTGTAAAGTATCTCGGCGGTCGAAACTCAGGATTCTATTTTTTTCCTCCTTTCCCTCTCTATCTCAGAGGTACTAATGCCAGTTGTAGTGCTGTCAGCTAGGGCAGCAGCATGATCAACTAAGTCAACACAGGCCAGAAGTTAAACCTGTGTTTGCCTTCATCCCACGTTGGACTGTATTTACCAGCTGAGCCATGGAAGAGCTTGTGGGTAGCATTTATCAAAATCAATTGTCAACATACATTTTGCCTTGTTTTTTCCCCTCTTTGTTTTTCGTGTTACACCTTCATGTGGGTTTTGTGACCTACAAATGTGATGGATATTGATACACCTGTGCAGATGACCTTTTGCCATGGGTATGACTTTTACACTGGTGGTGACTTTTTTGGTTTATTTTTTGACTGATTTTTGAGTAAGTACTTAAATTGTTTAATTATATTGCAAAGCAATTGGGTATCTTAAATTGTATTTTATTATTAACTGAGAAGTTATTTGTAAAGGTTAAACTTTTGAAGAAGGATAATTTTGGTCCATTTCCCAGGAGAGTCATGTTAACTAGTATAAATTGATGGAATGTACAGGTAGCTTGCTTGTCTGGATTAGGGTTTGTGGTATCTTAATTATGTTCAAATGTTGTTTGACCTATTGTTTATAGGCAGATCCTGTGATTGTGTTAAATGATGACAACAACATTGTGGTAACCTCAAATCGCCTGGCGGAGGGAGTAGTCCCACCACTGGAACAAGGGATGGTAGCTGGCCAGCTGGCATTAGCAGATGCGCTAATCATTGGAAACTGTAGCAGTCAGGTATGTCATTTGCAATCTTTTTACTGCTGAAACAAATATGTTACCTTGCCGCCTTTTCCGTTTTTACATTTGCAAAACAGCCTGGTGGTGCATGTTTAAGCATTGGACCCTCTGCAGCCTCAAATCCCAGCCTTGATTCTTGCTGAGGAAGTTTCCCTATTTCTGTTGAATGGAGCACTGTGTGGCACATGGCAGTAGGGCAATCTCCTCTGCTTATTTTCTCTCCCTTTAGGATGGGGAAAAAAAGTGGGAAAACCCTGCAGGGCCAGCCATGCTCTGCAGAACTTCCCGTTTACAAATCAGGAAATGTCAGTGGGTCAGACTATCATACTCTGCCAACTGAATGAAGAAACTCACAACTAAAAGTAGCATTAGGGCTCTAATTGAGGTATAGCCAGAAAAGTGTGTCTGTCTGTGTGTGTGAGATGTTGCAAATTATTCTATTCATCTAAAACTTTTGAAAGCAAATAGATTAACATTTAGTTTAAATTGGACATCTGGATTTGAGCAACTTTTTAAAATTGCTGTATAATTAATTCACAGAAGAAAACATTGGGGAACAAGTTGCTTTTTTAAAATACACAGTTGTTTCTCTTGCCCTCCTATCTCACCACGTCATGATAAATTGGGACTCATTATGCTTGAGGTAGGAAAAGGAATAACTTATTCACATTTTTTTTAAAACAGTGCCTGATTTCTAAATGTACATTTACACTATAAATTTACTGTTGCAAAATGCTTTCTGAATCAAACTGTTGCCAAACTTGTGCATATAAATGCACTGCAGCAAGACTGCCTTCTCCTAGGAGTCTCACTCCACTTCACTTCAGAGTCGAGTTGAGCCTTGACTCTGGATTTTGACCTCATTGACACTATAAATGCAATGGTGCAGTGCAAAACTGCTTCACACCAACGCTACAGTTGCAGTGTAAATGTACCCTCATTTGGATCGGCGTAGCCTGATAACAGATGACTGGCCCTTATCTTTCAAAATACTATTGCACAATCACAGGATGTGACATGATGATGTCCTTCCATGAACTGTGTGAAGTCCCAAAATGCACTTTGGATGTATGTGGTATGTACATTTTTGAAATTCACTTATTTTTCCTCCTCGTTTTTTTTACCTATTTCTTCTCCCTCCTGAAGGTGCTAAGGCATGCTGGATGGTTCCAAGAGCCCTGGTAACCCTTCAATATCTGGCCCAAGTGCCTGTTCTCCATGTGATCTCTCCAATGTCCACGTGCATGCACATTTCAGCAGGAGTCATTAACTTGCAATCAGGAGTGAACACCTTTGCTGATATTTTTTTCCCTTTCTACCTCGCCCAGGGGTGCTGAGACCAATTGTAGAGCTCTGATTGCCCCATTTGAGATATACTAATAGCAAAAACAGAGAACCAAACTTGCAACCTATTAATCTGTATTACTTAATGGGCTATTGGAAACATGAAATGTTTTTTTTTATGTGGCGTTGACTTTGACTTGTTCCTAAACAATCATGTAGTAGCAGTTTGGGGGGCTGTTACATCTATTTCATCCTCTTATTGAAAAACTGGGAAAGAACTGATGTGATATTCCCTGTTTCTGGGTCAAGATAACATTTAACTTGTGCTCTTGTTGAGAGATTTTCTGTATTATTAGACATGTATGCTGCTAATGTAAAGGTGTCAGTTTTTGTGATTTCATAGATTCATTTAATTCACTTTTTTTAAACTTTAGGTTAAATTCAGTGAATTAACGATAGACATGTTCAGAATGCTGCAGGCTCTGGAACGGGAACCCATTAATTTGGCTTCACAACTAAACAAGACTGGGTCACAGGTGAGTGATTGCTGAGTTTTTAGAAGATTTGTTGAACAATTTGTGTTATAAATTGAACCAGT